>NC_134358.1:318192906-318467489 GCF_048569485.1 Anomaloglossus baeobatrachus | reverse complement strand
ACAATGTCAGTGTCACGTCCCCCCCCCCCACACACACACACACTACAATGTCAGTGTCACGTCCCCCCCACACACACACTACAATGTCAGTGTCACGTCCCCCCCCACACACACACACACACACTACAATGTCAGTGTCACGTCCCCCCCCACAACACACACTACAATGTCAGTGTCACGTCCCCCCCCCCACACACACCACACACTACAATGTCAGTGTCACGTCCCCCCCCACACACACACTACAATGTCAGTGTCACGTCCCCCACACACACACTACAATCAGTGTCACGTCCCCCCCACACACACACACACACACTACAATGTCAGTGTCACGTCCCCCCCACACACACACTACAATGTCAGTGTCACGTCCCCCCCCCCACACACACACACACTACAATGTCAGTGTCACGTCCCCCACACACACACACTACAATGTCAGTGTCACGTCCCCCCCACACACACACACTACAATGTCAGTGTCACGTCCCCCCACACACACACACTACAATGTCAGTGTCACGTCCCCCCACACACACACACACTACAATGTCAGTGTCACGTCCCCCCCACACACACACACACTACAATGTCAGTGTCACGTCCCCCCACACACACACACTACAATGTCAGTGTCACGTCCCCCCCACACACACACACTACAATGTCAGTGTCACGTCCCCCACACACACACACACTACAATGTCAGTGTCACGTCCCCCCACACACACACACTACAATGTCAGTGTCACGTCCCCCCACACACACACACTACAATGTCAGTGTCACGTCCCCCTCACACACACACACACTACAATGTCAGTGTCACGTCCCCCCCTCACACGGTACGGTGTCAGTGTCACGTCCCCCCCACACACACACACTACAATGTCAGTGTCACGTCCCCCCCCACACACACACACACTACAATGTCAGTGTCACGTCCCCCCCCCACACACACACACACTACAATGTCAGTGTCACGTCCCCCCACACACTACAATGTCAGTGTCACGTCCCCCACACACACACACTACAATGTCAGTGTCACGTCCCCCCACACACACACACACACTACAATGTCAGTGTCACGTCCCCCCCCACACACACACACACTACAATGTCAGTGTCACGTCCCCCACACACTACAATGTCAGTGTCACGTCCCCCACACACACACACTACAATGTCAGTGTCACGTCCCCCCCCACACACTACAATGTCAGTGTCACGTCCCCCACACACACACACTACAATGTCAGTGTCACGTCCCCCTCACACACACACACACTACAATGTCAGTGTCCTGTCCCCCCCCACACACACACTACAATGTCAGTGTCACGTCCCCCCCACACACACACACTACAATGTCAGTGTCACGTCCCCCCCACACACACACTACAATGTCAGTGTCACGTCCCCCCCCACACACACACACACACACACTACAATGTCAGTGTCACGTCCCCCCCCCACACACACTACAATGTCAGTGTCACGTCCCAAACACACACACTACAATGTCAGTGTCACGTCCCCCCCACACACACACTACAATGTCAGTGTCACGTCCCCCCCCCACACACACACTACAATGTCAGTGTCACGTCCCCCCCCACACACACACACACACACTACAATGTCAGTGTCACGTCCCCCCCACACACACACTACAATGTCAGTGTCACGTCCCCCCCCACACACACACACTACAATGTCAGTGTCACGTCCCCCCCACACACACACTACAATGTCAGTGTCACGTCCCCCCCCACACACACACACACACACACTACAATGTCAGTGTCACGTCCCCCCCCCACACACACTACAATGTCAGTGTCACGTCCCCCTCACACACACACACACTACAATGTCTGTGTCACGTCCCCCCCCACACACACACACTACAATGTCAGTGTCACGTCCCCCTCACACACACACACACTACAATGTCTGTGTCACGTCCCCCCCCACACACACACACTACAATGTCAGTGTCACATCCCCCACACACGGTACGGTGTCAGTGTCACATCCCCCTCACACACACTACAATGTCAGTGTCACGTCCCCCCCACACACACACACACACTACAATGTCAGTGTCACGTCCCCCCCCACACACACACACACTACAATGTCAGTGTCACGTCCCCCCCACACACACACACACACTACAATGTCAGTGTCACGTCCCCCCCCCACACACACACACACTACAATGTCAGTGTCACGTCCCCCCCACACACACACACACACTACAATGTCAGTGTCACGTCCCCCCCCACACACACACACACTACAATGTCAGTGTCAAGTCCCCCCCACACACACACTACAATGTCAGTGTCACGTCCCCCCTCACACACACACACACACACACTACAATGTCAGTGTCACGTCCCCCCCCCACACACACTACAATGTCAGTGTCACGTCAAACACACACACTACAATGTCAGTGTCACGTCCCCCCCACACACACACTACAATGTCAGTGTCACGTCCCCCCCCACACACACACTACAATGTCAGTGTCACGTCCCCCCCCACACACACACACACACACTACAATGTCAGTGTCACGTCCCCCCCACACACACACACACTACAATGTCAGTGTCACGTCCCCCCCACACACACACTACAATGTCAGTGTCACGTCCCCCCCCCACACACACACACACTACAATGTCAGTGTCACGTCCCCCCCCACACACACTACAATGTCAGTGTCACGTCCCCCCCACACACACACTACAATGTCAGTGTCACGTCCCCCCCACACACACACAACAATGTCAGTGTCAGGTCCCACACACACACACACTACAATGTCAGTGTCACGTCCCACACACACACACACACACACACACTACAATGTCAGAGTCACGTCCCCCCCACACACACACTACAATGTCAGTGTCACGTCCCCCCCCCACACACACACACACACTACAATGTCAGTGTCACGTCCCCCCCCCACACACACACACACTACAATGTCAGTGTCACGTCCCCCCCACACACACACTACAATGTCAGTGTCACGTCCCCCCCACACACACACACACACACTACAATGTCAGTGTCACGTCCCCCCCACACACACACTACAATGTCAGTGTCACGTCCCCCCCCCCACACACACACACACTACAATGTCAGTGTCACGTCCCCCCACACATACACACTACAATGTCAGTGTCACGTCCCCCACACACACACTACAATGTGTCACGTCCCCCCCACACACACACACACACACTACAATGTCAGTGTCACGTCCCCCCCACACACACACTACAATGTCAGTGTCACGTCCCCCCCCACACACACACACACACTACAATGTCAGAGTCACGTCCCCCCCACACACACACACACACACTACAATGTCAGTGTCACGTCCCCCCCACACATACACACTACAATGTGTCACGTCCCCCCCACACACACACACACACACTACAATGTCAGTGTCACGTCCCCCCCACACACACACTACAATGTCAGTGTCACGTCCCCCCCACACACACACACACACTACAATGTCAGAGTCACGTCCCCCCCACACACACACTACAATGTCAGTGTCACGTCCCCCCCCCACACACACACACACACACTACAATGTCAGTGTCACGTCCCCCCCACACACACACACTACAATGTCAGTGTCACGTCCCCCCACACACACACACACACTACAATGTCAGTGTCACGTCCCCCACACACACACACACACACTACAATGTCAGTGTCACGTCCCCCACACACACACACACACACACTACAATGTCAGTGTCACGTCCCCCCCACACACACACACACACTACAATGTCAGTGTCACGTCCCCCACACACACACACACACTACAATGTCAGTGTCACGTCCCCCCACACACACACACACACACACTACAATGTCAGTGTCACGTCCAACACACACACACACCCCACACACACACACTACAATGTCAGTGTCACGTCCCACACACACACACACTACAATGTCAGTGTCACGTCCCCCCCACACACACACACACACACTACAATGTCAGAGTCACGTCCCCCCCACACACACACTACAATGTCAGTGTCACGTCCCCCCCCACACACACACACACACTACAATGTCAGTGTCACGTCCCCCCCACACACACACTACAATGTCAGTGTCACGTCCCCCCCCACACACACACACACACTACAATGTCAGTGTCACGTCCCCCCACACACACACTACAATGTCAGTGTCACGTCCCCCCCCACACACACACACACACACTACAATGTCAGTGTCACGTCCCCCCCACCACACACACACTACAATGTCAGTGTCACGTCCCCCCCACACACACACTACAATGTCAGTATCACGTCCCCCCCACACACACACTACAATGTCAGTATCACGTCCCCCCCACACACACACTACAATGTCAGTATCACGTCCCCCCACACACACACTACAATGTCAGTGTCACGTCCCCCCACACACACACACTACAATGTCAGTGTCACGTCCCCCCACACACACACTACAATGTCAGGGTCACGTCCCCCCCACCACACACACACACACACACACACTACAATGTCAGTGTCACGTCCCCCCCACACACACACTACAATGTCAGTGTCACGTCCCCCCCACCACACACACACTACAATGTCAGTGTCACGTCCCCCCCCACACACACTACAATGTCAGTGTCACGTCCCCCCCCACACACACACACACACACTACAATGTCAGTGTCACGTCCCCCCCACACACACACTACAATGTCAGTGTCACGTCCCCCCCCCACACACACACACACACTACAATGTCAGAGTCACGTCCCCCCCACACACACACTACAATGTCAGTGTCACGTCCCCCCCACACACACACACACACACACACTACAATGTCAGTGTCACGTCCCCCCCACACATACACACTACAATGTCAGTGTCACGTCCCCCCCCACACACACACTACAATGTCAGTGTCACGTCCCCCCCCCACACACACACACACACTACAATGTCAGAGTCACGTCCCCCCCACACACACACTACAATGTCAGTGTCACGTCCCCCCCACACACACACACACACACACACTACAATGTCAGTGTCACGTCCCCCCCACACATACACACTACAATGTCAGTGTCACGTCCCCCCCACACACACACTACAATGTCAGTGTCACGTCCCCCCCCCCACACACACACACACACTACAATGTCAGTGTCACGTCCCCCCACACACACACTACAATGTCAGTGTCACGTCCCCCCCCACACACACACACACACACTACAATGTCAGTGTCACGTCCCCCCCACACACACACTACAATGTCAGTGTCACGTCCCCCCCCCCACACACACACACACTACAATGTCAGTGTCACGTCCCCCCCCACACACACACTACAATGTCAGTGTCACGTCCCCCCCCACACACACACACACACACTACAATGTCAGTGTCACGTCCCCCCCACACACACACTACAATGTCAGTGTCACGTCCCCCCCCCCACACACACACACACTACAATGTCAGTGTCACGTCCCCCCCACACACACACTACAATGTCAGTGTCACGTCCCCCCCCACACACACACACACTACAATGTCAGTGTCACGTCCCCCCACACACACACACACTACAATGTCAGTGTCACGTCCCCCCCACCACACACACACTACAATGTCAGTGTCACGTCCCCCCCACACACACACTACAATGTCAGTATCACGTCCCCCCCACACACACACTACAATGTCAGTATCACGTCCCCCCCACACACACACTACAATGTCAGTATCACGTCCCCCCCCACACACACACTACAATGTCAGTGTCACGTCCCCCACACACACACACTACAATGTCAGTGTCACGTCCCCCCCACACACACACTACAATGTCAGGGTCACGTCCCCCCCACCACACACACTACAATGTCAGTGTCACGTCCCCCCCACACACACACTACAATGTCAGTATCACGTCCCCCCCACACACACACTACAATGTCAGTATCACGTCCCCCCCACACACACACTACAATGTCAGTATCACGTCCCCCCCACACACACACTACAATGTCAGTGTCACGTCCCCCCCCACACACACACTACAATGTTAGTGTCACGTCCCCCACACACAAACACTACAATGTCAGTGTCACGTCCCCCCCACACACACACTACAATGTCAGTGTCACGTCCCCCCACACACGGTACGGTGTCAGTGTCACGTCCCCCCCACACACACACACTACAATGTCAGTGTCACGTCCCCCCCCCACACACACACACACTACAATGTCAGTGTCAAGTCCCCCCCACACACACACTACAATGTCAGTGTCACGTCCCCCCTCACACACACACACACACACACACTACAATGTCAGTGTCACGTCCCCCCCACACACACTACAATGTCAGTGTCACGTCCCCCCTCACATACATACACTACAATGTCAGTGTCACGTCCCCCACACACACACACTACAATGTCAGTGTCACGTCCCCCACACACACACACACACTACAATGTCAGTGTCACGTCCCCCTCACATACATACACTACAATGTCAGTGTCACGTCCCCCACACACACACACTACAATGTCAGTGTCACGTCCCCCACACACACACATCACACACTACAATGTCAGTGTCACGTCCCACACACACACACACACACTACAATGTCAGTGTCACGTCCCCCTCACACACACACACACTACAATGTCAGTGTCACGTCCCCCCCCCACACACACACACTACAATGTCAGTGTCACGTCCCCCACACACACACTACAATGTCAGTGTCACGTCCCCCACACACACACTACAATGTCAGTGTCACGTCCCCCACACACACACTACAATGTCAGTGTCACGTCCCCCACACACACACTACAATGTCAGTGTCACGTCCCCCACACACACACTACAATGTCAGTGTCACGTCCCCCACACACACACTACAATGTCAGTGTCACGTCCCTCACACACACACTACAATGTCAGTGTCACGTCCCTCACACACACACACACTACAATGTCATTGTCACGTCCCCCCACACACACACTACAATGTCAGTGTCACGTCCCCCACACACACACACACTACAATGTCAGTGTCAGGTCCCACACACACACACACTACAATGTCAGTGTCACGTCCCCCCCACACACACACACTACAATGTCAGTATCACGTCCCCCCCACACACACACTACAATGTCAGTGTCACGTCCCCCCCACACACACACTACAATGTCAGTGTCACGTCCCCCCCACACACACACTACAATGTCAGTGTCACGTCCCCCCCACACACACACTACAATGTCAGTGTCACGTCCCCCTCACACACACTACAATGTCAGTGTCACGTCCCCCTCACATACATACACTACAATGTCAGTGTCACGTCCCCCTCACACACACTACAATGTCAGTGTCACGTCCCCCTCACATACATACACTACAATGTCAGTGTCACGTCCCCCCCCCACACACACACACTACAATGTCAGTGTCACGTCCCCCCCCACACACACTACAATGTCAGTGTCACGTCCCCCCCCACACACACACACACTACAATGTCAGTGTCACGTCCCCCACACACACACTACAATGTCAGTGTCACGTCCCCCCCCACACACACACACACTACAATGTCAGTGTCACGTCCCCCACACACACACTACAATGTCAGTGTCACGTCCCCCACACACACACTACAATGTCAGTGTCACGTCCCCCACACACACACTACAATGTCAGTGTCACGTCCCCCCCCCACACACACACACACTACAATGTCAGTGTCACGTCCCCCACACATACATACACTACAATGTCAGTGTCACGTCCCCCTCACATACATACACTACAATGTCAGTGTCACGTCCCCCTCACACACACTACAATGTCAGTGTCACGTCCCCCTCACATACATACACTACAATGTCAGTGTCACGTCCCCCTCACACACTACGTCAGTGTCACGTCCCCCTCACACACTACGTCAGTGTCACGTCCCCCTCACATACACACACTACAATGTCAGTGTCACGTCCCACACACACACACACACACACTACAATGTCAGTGTCACGTCCCCCACACACACACTACAATGTCAGTGTCACGTCCCCCCCACACACACACACACACTACAATGTCAGTGTCACGTCCCCCACACACACACACACACACACTACAATGTCAGTGTCACGTCCAACACACACACACACACCCCACACACACACACTACAATGTCAGTGTCACGTCCCACACACACACACACTACAATGTCAGTGTCACGTCCCCCACACACACACACACACTACAATGTCAGTGTCACGTCCCACACACACACACACACACTACAATGTCAGTGTCACGTCCCCCTCACACACACACACACTACAATGTCAGTGTCACGTCCCCCCCCCACACACACACACTACAATGTCAGTGTCACGTCCCCCTCACACACACACACACTACAATGTCAGTGTCACGTCCCCCCCCCACACACACACACTACAATGTCAGTGTCACGTCCCCCACACATACACACTACAATGTCAGTGTCACGTCCCCCCCCACACACACACACACACACACACACTACAATGTCAGTGTCACGTCCCCCCCCCACACACACACACTACAATGTCAGTGTCACGTCCCCCACACACACACACTACAATGTCAGTGTCACGTCCCCCCCCACACACACACACACACACACACACTACAATGTCAGTGTCACGTCCCCCCCCCACACACACACACTACAATGTCAGTGTCACGTCCCCCACACATACACACTACAATGTCAGTGTCACGTCCCCCCCCACACACACACACACACACACACACTACAATGTCAGTGTCACGTCCCCCCCCCACACACACACACTACAATGTCAGTGTCACGTCCCCCACACATACACACTACAATGTCAGTGTCACGTCCCCCACACACACACACACACTACAATGTCAGTGTCACGTCCCCCCTCACACACACACACACACACACACTACAATGTCAGTGTCACGTCCCCCCCCCACACACACACACTACAATGTCAGTGTCACGTCCCCCACACACACACACACACTACAATGTCAGTGTCACGTCCCCCCCCACACACACTACAATGTCAGTGTCACGTCCCCCCCCCCACACACACTACAATGTCAGGGTCACGTCCCCCCCACCACACACACACTACAATGCCAGTGTCACGTCCCCCCCACCACACACACACTACAATGTCAGTGTCACGTCCCCCCCACACACACACTACAATGTCAGTGTCACGTCCCCCACACACGGTACGGTGTCATTGTCACGTCCCCCACACACACACACTACAATGTCAGTGTCACGTCCCCCTCACATACATACACTACAATGTCAGTGTCACGTCCCCCACACACACACACACACTACAATGTCAGTGTCACGTCCCACACACACACACACACACACACACACACTACAATGTCAGTGTCACGTCCCCCCCACACATACACACTACAATGTCAGTGTCACATCCCCTACACACACACACCCCACACACACACACTACAATGTCAGTGTCACGTCCCACACACACACACACTACAATGTCAGTGTCACGTCCCCCACACACACACACACACTACAATGTCAGTGTCACGTCCCCCATACACACACACACTACAATGTCAGTGTCACGTCCCACACACACACACACACTACAATGTCAGTGTCACGTCCCCCATACACACACACACACACTACAATGTCAGTGTCACGTCCCCCCACACACACACACACACTACAATGTCAGTGTCACGTCCCACACACACACACACTACAATGTCTGTGTCACGTTCCCCACACACACACTACAATGTCAGTGTCACGTCCCCTACACACACACACTACAATGTCTGTGTCACGTTCCCCACACACACACACACACACACACACACTACAATGTCAGTGTCACGTCCCACACACACACACACTACAATGTCTGTGTCACGTTCCCCACACACACACTACAATGTCAGTGTCACGTCCCCTACACACACACACTACAATGTCTGTGTCACGTTCCCCACACACACACTACAATGTCTGTGTCACGTCCCCCACACACACACTACAATGTCAGTGTCACGTCCCCCACACACACACACACTACAATGTCAGTGTCACGTCCCCCCCCACACACACTACAATGTCAGTGTCACGTCCCTCACACACACACACACTACAATGTCATTGTCACGTCCCCCACACACACACTACAATGTCAGTGTCACGTCCCCCACACACACACACACTACAATGTCAGTGTCAGGTCCCCCCTCACACACACACACACACACACACTACAATGTCAGTGTCACGTCCCCCCCCCACACACACACACTACAATGTCAGTGTCACGTCCCCCACACATACACACTACAATGTCAGTGTCACGTCCCCCCCCACACACACACACACACACACACACTACAATGTCAGTGTCACGTCCCCCCCCCACACACACACACTACAATGTCAGTGTCACGTCCCCCACACACACACACACACACACTACAATGTCAGTGTCACATCCCCCACACACACACACACACACTACAATGTCAGTGTCACGTCCCCCCCCACACACACTACAATGTCAGTGTCACGTCCCCCCCCCACACACACTACAATGTCAGTGTCACGTCCCCTACACACACACACACTACAATGTCAGTGTCACGTCCCCACACACACACACACACACACACTACAATGTCAGTGTCACGTCCCCCACACACACACACACACACTAGAATGTCAGTGTCACGTCCCCCCCACACACACACTACAATGTCAGTGTCACGTCCCCTACACACACACACTACAATGTCAGTGTCACGTCCCCTACACACACACACTACAATGTCAGTGTCACGTCCCCCCCCCACACACACTACAATGTCAGTGTCACGTCCCCCCCCCACACACACTACAATGTCAGTGTCACGTCCCCCCCCCCACACACACTACAATGTCAGTGTCACGTCCCACACACACACACACTACAATGTCAGTGTCACGTCCCACACACACACACACTACAATGTCAGTGTCACGTCCCACACACACACACACCCCACACACACACACTACAATGTCAGTGTCACGTCCCACACACACACACACCCCACACACACACACTACAATGTCAGTGTCACGTCCCACACACACACACACTACAATGTCAGTGTCACGTCCCCTACACACACACACACACACTACAATGTCAGTGTCACGTCCCCCATACACACACACACACTACAATGTCAGTGTCACATCCCCCACACACACACACACACACACACTACAATGTCAGTGTCACGTCCCCCACACATACACACTACAATGTCAGTGTCACGTCCCCCACACACACACACACTACAATGTCAGTGTCACGTCCCCCACACATACACACTACAATGTCAGTGTCACGTCCCCCACACACACACACACACACTACAATGTCAGTGTCACGTCCCCCACACACACACACACTCACACACACTACAATGTCAGTGTCACGTCCCACACACACACACACACTACAATGTCAGTGTCACGTCCCCCACACACACACACTACAATGTCAGTGTCACGTCCCACACACACACACACACCCCACACACACCCACTACAATGTCAGTGTCACGTCCCACACACACACACACACACTACAATGTCAGTGTCACGTCCCACACACACACACACTACAATGTCTGTGTCACGTCCCCCACACACACACTACAATGTCTGTGTCACGTCCCCCACACACACACACTACAATGTCAGTGTCACGTCCCCCACACACACACACTACAATGTCAGTGTCACGTCCCACACACACACACACTACAATGTCAGTGTCACGTCCCACACACACACACACACTACAATGTCAGTGTCACGTCCCCCACACACACACTACAATGTCAGTGTCACGTCCCCCACACACACACTACAATGTCAGTGTCACGTCCCCCACACACACACTACAATGTCAGTGTCACGTCCCCCACACACACACTACAATGTCAGTGTCACGTCCCCCCACACACACACTACAATGTCAGTGTCACGTCCCCCACACACACACTACAATGTCAGTGTCACGTCCCTCACACACACACTACAATGTCAGTGTCACGTCCCTCACACACACACACACTACAATGTCATTGTCACGTCCCCCACACACACACTACAATGTCAGTGTCACGTCCCCCACACACACACACACTACAATGTCAGTGTCAGGTCCCTCACACACACACTACAATGTCAGTGTCACGTCCCTCACACACACACACACTACAATGTCATTGTCACGTCCCCCACACACACACTACAATGTCAGTGTCACGTCCCCCACACACACACACACTACAATGTCAGTGTCAGGTCCCACACACACACACACTACAATGTCAGTGTCACGTCCCACACACACACACACTACAATGTCAGTGTCACGTCCCACACACACACACACACCCCACACACACCCACTACAATGTCAGTGTCACGTCCCCCCACACATACACACTACAATGTCAGTGTCACGTCCCCCTCACACACACACACTACAATGTCAGTGTCCTGTCCCCCCCACACACACACTACAATGTCAGTGTCACGTCCCCCCCACACACACACACTACAATGTCTGTGTCACGTCCCCCACACACACACTACAATGTCAGTGTCACGTCCCCCCCCACAACACACACTACAATGTCAGTGTCACGTCCCCCACACACACACACTACAATGTCAGTGTCACGTCCCCCACACACACACACACACACACTACAATGTCAGTGTCACGTCCCACACACACACACACTACAATGTCTGTGTCACGTCCCCCCACACACACACTACAATGTCGTGTCACGTCCCCCACACACACACACTACAATGTCAGTGTCACGTCCCCTACACACACACACTACAATGTCAGTGTCAAGTCCCCCCCACACACACACTACAATGTCAGTGTCACGTCCCCCCCACACACACACACACACTACAATGTCAGTGTCACGTCCCCTACACGCACACACACACACACTACAATGTCAGTGTCACGTCCCCCCCCCACACACACACACACACACACACTACAATGTCAGTGTCACGTCCCCCCCCCACACACACACACTACAATGGTCAGTGTCACGTCCCCCACACATACACACTACAATGTTCAGTGTCACGTCCCCCCCCACACACACACACACACTACAATGTCAGTGTCACGTCCCCTACACGCACACACACACACACTACAATGTCAGTGTCACGTCCCCCCCCCCACACACACACACACTACAATGTCAGTGTCACGTCCCCCCCCACACACACACACACTACAATGTCAGTGTCACGTCCCCCCCCACACACACACACACTACAATGTCAGTGTCACGTCCCCCCCACACACACTACAATGTCAGTGTCACGTCCCCCCACACACACACTACAATGTCAGTGTCACGTCCCCCCTCACACACACACACACACACACACTACAATGTCAGTGTCACGTCCCCCCCCCACACACACACACTACAATGTCAGTGTCACGTCCCCCACACATACACACACACACACTACAATGTCAGTGTCACGTCCCCCCCCACACACACACACACACACACACACTACAATGTCAGTGTCACGTCCCCCCCCCACACACACACACTACAATGTCAGTGTCACGTCCCCCACACATACACACTACAATGTCAGTGTCACGTCCCCCCCACACACACTACAATGTCAGTGTCACGTCCCCTACACGCACACACACACACACTACAATGTCAGTGTCACGTCCCCCCCCCACACACACACACACTACAATGTCAGTGTCACGTCCCCCCCCACACACACACACACTACAATGTCAGTGTCACGTCCCCCCCCACACACACACACACTACAATGTCAGTGTCACGTCCCCCCACACACACACTACAATGTCAGTGTCACGTCCCCCCCACACACACACTACAATGTCAGTGTCACGTCCCCCTCACACACACACACACACACACACTACAATGTCAGTGTCACGTCCCCCCCCCACACACACACACTACAATGTCAGTGTCACGTCCCCCACACATACACACTACAATGTCAGTGTCACGTCCCCCCCACACACACACACACACACACACTACAATGTCAGTGTCACGTCCCCCCCCACACACACACACTACAATGTCAGTGTCACGTCCCCCACACATACACACTACAATGTCAGTGTCACGTCCCCCACACACACACACACACTACAATGTCAGTGTCACGTCCCCCCTCACACACACACACCACACACACACACTACAATGTCAGTGTCACGTCCCCCCCACACACACACTACAATGTCAGTGTCACGTCCCCCTCACACACACACACACACACACACTACAATGTCAGTGTCACGTCCCCCCCCCACACACACACACTACAATGTCAGTGTCACGTCCCCCACACATACACACTACAATGTCAGTGTCACGTCCCCCACACACACACACACACACTACAATGTCAGTGTCACGTCCCCCACACATACACACTACAATGTCAGTGTCACGTCCCCCCCCCACACACACTACAATGTCAGTGTCACGTCCCCCTCACATACATACACTACAATGTCAGTGTCACGTCCCCCACACACACACACACACTACAATGTCAGTGTCACGTCCCCCCCACACACACACTACAATGTCAGTGTCACGTCCCCCTCACACACACACTACAATGTCAGTGTCACGTCCCCCTCACATACATACACTACAATGTCAGTGTCACGTCCCCCCTCACACACACACACACTACAATGTCAGTGTCACGTCCCCCACACACACACACACTACAATGTCAGTGTCACGTCCCCCCTCACACACACACACACACACACACTACATGTCAGTGTCACGGTCCCCCCCACACACACACTACAATGTCAGTGTCACGTCCCCCACACACACACACACACACACTACAATGTCAGTGTCACGTCCCCCCACACACACACTACAATGTCAGTGTCACGTCCCCCACACATACACACTACAATGTCAGTGTCACGTCCCCCACACACACACACACACTACAATGTCAGTGTCACGTCCCCCACACATACACACTACAATGTCAGTGTCACGTCCCCCCCCCACACACACTACAATGTCAGTGTCACGTCCCCCTCACATACATACACTACAATGTCAGTGTCACGTCCCCCCACACATACACACTACAATGTCAGTGTCACGTCCCCCCCCACACACACACTACAATGTCAGTGTCACGTCCCCCTCACATACATACACTACAATGTCAGTGTCACGTCCCCCACACACACACACACACTACAATGTCAGTGTCACGTCCCCCCCACACACACACTACAATGTCAGTGTCACGTCCCCCTCACACACACACTACAATGTCAGTGTCACGTCCCCCACACATACTACACTACAATGTCAGTGTCACGTCCCCCTCACACACCCACACACACAATGTCAGGTCACGTCCCCACACATACACACTACAATGTCAGTGTCACGTCCCCCCCCACACACACACACACACACACACACTACAATGTCAGTGTCACGTCCCCCCCACACACACACACACTACAATGTCAGTGTCACGTCCCCCTCACACACAACACACTACAATGTCAGTGTCACGTCCCCCCACAACACTACAAGTCAGTGTCACGTCCCCCCACACACACACACACACTACAATGTCAGTGTCACGTCCCCCCCCCACACACACACACTACAATGTCAGTGTCACGTCCCCCACACATACACACTACAATGTCAGTGTCACGTCCCCCCCACACACACACACACACTACAATGTCAGTGTCACGTCCCCCCCACAACACACACACACACACACACTACAATGTCAGTGTCACGTCCCACACACACACACACTACAATGTCTGTGTCACGTCCCCACACACACACCACTACAATGTCAGTGTCACGTCCCCTACACACACACACTACAATGTCTGTGTCACGTTCCCCACACACACACTACAATGTCAGTGTCACGTCCCCTACACACACACACTACAATGTCTGTGTCACGTTCCCCACACACACACTACAATGTCTGTGTCACGTCCCCCCACACACACACTACAATGTCAGTGTCACGTCCCCCCCCCACACACACACACTACAATGTCAGTGTCACGTCCCCACACATACACACTACAATGTCAGTGTCACGTCCCCAACACACACACACACTACAATGTCAGTGTCACGTCCCCCCCACACACACACTACAATGTCAGTGTCACGTCCCCCTCACACACACACTACAATGTCAGTGTCACGTCCCCTCACATACATACACTACAATGTCAGTGTCACGTCCCCCTCACACACACACACACTACAATGTCAGTGTCACGTCCCCCTCACACACACTACAATGTCAGTGTCACGTCCCCCTCACATACATACACTACAATGTCAGTGTCACGTCCCCCTCACACACACACACACTACAATGTCAGTGTCACGTCCCCCACACATACACACTACAATGTCAGTGTCACGTCCCCCCCCACACACACACACACACACACACACACACTACAATGTCAGTGTCACGTCCCCCCCCCACACACACACACTACAATGTCAGTGTCACGTCCCCCTCACACACACACACACTACAATGTCAGTGTCACGTCCCCCACACATACACACTACAATGTCAGTGTCACGTCCCCCCCCACACACACACACACACACACACTACAATGTCAGTGTCACGTCCCCCCCCCACACACACACACTACAATGTCAGTGTCACGTCCCCCACACATACACACTACAATGTCAGTGTCACGTCCCCCCCCCCACACACACACACACACACACTACAATATCAGTGTCACGTCCCCCCCCCACACACACACACTACAATGTCAGTGTCACGTCCCTCCCACACACACACACACACACACTACAATGTCAGTTTCACGTCCCCCCCACAAACACTGCAATGTCAGTGTCACGTCCCCCCCACACACACTACAATGTCAGTGTCACGTCCCCCCCACACACACACACACACACACTACAATGTCAGTGTCACGTCCCCCCCCCCACACACACACACACACTACAATGTCAGTGTCACGTCCCCCACACATACACACTACAATGTCAGTGTCACGTCCCCCCCCACACACACACACACACACACACTACAATGTCAGTGTCACGTCCCCCCCCCACACACACACACTACAATGTCAGTGTCACGTCCCCCACACACACACACACACACTACAATGTCAGTGTCACGTCCCCTACACGCACACACACACACACTACAATGTCAGTGTCACGTCCCCCCCCCACACACACACACACTACAATGTCAGTGTCACGTCCCCCCCCCACACACACACACACTACAATGTCAGTGTCACGTCCCCCCCCACACACACACACACTACAATGTCAGTGTCACGTCCCCCCCCACACACACACACACTACAATGTCAGTGTCACGTCCCCCCCACACACACACTACAATGTCAGTGTCACGTCCCCCTCACACACACTACAATGTGTAACGTTCCCCCCACACACACACTCACACTACAATGTCAGTGTCACGTCCCCCCCCCCCACACACACACACACTACAATGTCAGTGTCACGTCCCCCTCACACACACTACAATGTGTCACGTCCCCCCCACACACACACACACACTACAATGTCAGGGTCACGTCCCCCCCCACCACACACACACTACAATGTCAGTGTCACGTCCCCCCCACCACACACACACTACAATGTCAGTGTCACGTCCCCCCCAACACACACACACACACACACACTACAATGTCAGTGTCACGTCCCCCCCCCACACACACTACAATGTCAGTGTCACGTCCCCCCTCACACACACACACACACACACACTACAATGTCAGTGTCACGTCCCCCCCCCACACACACACACTACAATGTCAGTGTCACGTCCCCCACACATACACACTACAATGTCAGTGTCACGTCCCCCCCCCACACACACACTACAATGTCAGTGTCACGTCCCCCCCCCCACACACACACACACACTACAATGTCAGTGTCACGTCCCCCCCACACACACACTACAATGTCAGTGTCACGTCCCCCCCCCACACACACACACACACACTACAATGTCAGTGTCACGTCCCCCCCACACACACACACTACAATGTCAGTGTCACGTCCCCCCCCACACACACACTACAATGTCAGTGTCACGTCCCCCCCCACACACACACTACAATGTCAGTGTCACGTCCCCCCCCCCACACACACACACACACTACAATGTCAGTGTCACGTCCCCCCCACACACACACTACAATGTCAGTGTCACGTCCCCCCCACACACACACACACACACACACACTACAATGTCAGTGTCACGTCCCCCACACACACACACACTACAATGTCAGTGTCACGTCCCCCCTCACACACACACTACAATGTCAGTGTCACGTCCCCCCCACAAACACTGCAATGTCAGTGTCACGTCCCCCCCCACACACACACTACAATGTCAGTGTCACGTCCCCCCCACAAACACTGCAATGTCAGTGTCACGTCCCCCCCACACACACTACAATGTCAGTGTCACGTCCCCCCCACAAACACTGCAATGTCAGTGTCACGTCCCCCCCACACACACACACACACACACACACTACAATGTCAGTGTCACGTCCCCCACACACACACACACTACAATGTCAGTGTCACGTCCCCCTCACACACACTACAATGTCAGTGTCACGTCCCCCCCACAAACACTGCAATGTCAGTGTCACGTCCCCCCCACACACACTACAATGTCAGTGTCACGTCCCCCCACACACACACACACACACACACACTACAATGTCAGTGTCACGTCCCCACACACACACACACACTACAATGTCAGTGTCACGTCCCCCTCACACACACTACAATGTCAGTGTCACGTCCCCCCCACAAACACACTACAATGTCAGTGTCACATCCCCCTCACACACACACTACAATGTCAGTGTCACATCCCCCCCCACACACACACACTACAATGCCAGTGTCACATTCCCCCCCCACACACACACTACAATGTCAGTGTCACGTCCCCCACACACACACACACTACAATGTCAGTGTCACGTCCCCCTCACACACACTACAATGTCAGTGTCACGTCCCCCCCACAAACACTGCAATGTCAGTGTCACGTCCCCCCACACACACACTACAATGTCAGTGTCACGTCCCCCCCACACACACTACAATGTCAGTGTCACATCCCCCACACACGGTACGGTGTCAGTGTCACATCCCCCACACACGGTACGGTGTCAGTGTCACATCCCCCACACACGGTACGGTGTCAGTGTCACGTCCCCCACACACACACACACTAAAATGTCAGTGTCACGTCCCCCTCACACACACACTACAATGTCAGTGTCACGTCCCCCTCACACACACACTACAATGTCAGTGTCACGTCCCCCCCCCACACACACTACAATGTCAGTGTCACGTCCCCCTCACACACACACTACAATGTCAGTGTCACGTCCCCCACACACACACTACAATGTGTCACGTCCCCCCCACACACACACACACACTACAATGTCAGGGTCACGTCCCCCCCACCACACACACACTACAATGTCAGTGTCACGTCCCCCCCACCACACACACACTACAATGTCAGTGTCACGTCCCCCCCACACACACACTACAATGTCAGTATCACGTCCCCCCCACACACACACTACAATGTCAGTATCACGTCCCCCCCACACACACACTACAATGTCAGTGTCACGTCCCCCCCCCACACACACACTACAATGTTAGTGTCACGTCCCCCACACACACACTACAATGTCAGTGTCACGTCCCCCTCACATACATACACTACAATGTCAGTGTCACGTCCCCCCTCACATACATACACTACAATGTCAGTGTCACGTCCCCCTCACACACACTACAATGTCAGTGTCACGTCCCCCTCACATACATACACTACAATGTCAGTGTCACGTCCCCCTCACACACTACGTCAGTGTCACGTCCCCCTCACATACACACACACTACAATGTCAGTGTCACGTCCCCCACACACACACACACTACAATGTCAGTGTCAGGTCCCCCCCCACACACACACACACTACAATGTCAGTGTCACGTCCCCCCCACACACACACACACTACAATGTCAGTGTCACGTCCCCCACACATACACACTACAATGTCAGTGTCACGTCCCCCCCACACACACACACTACAATGTCAGTGTCACGTCCCCCACACACACACACTACAATGTCAGTGTCACGTCCCCCACACACACACTACAATGTCAGTGTAACGTTCCCCACACACACACACACTACAATATCAGTGTCACGTCCCCCTCACACACACTACAACGTCAGTGTCACGTCCCCCCCCACACACACACACTACAATGTCAGTGTCACGTCCCACACACACACACACTACAATGTCAGTTTCACGTCCCCCCCACACACACACACACTACAATGTCAGTGTCACGTCCCCCACACATACACACTACAATGTCAGTGTCACGTCCCCCCCACACACACACACTACAATGTCAGTGTCACGTCCCCCCACACACACACACTACAATGTCAGTGTCACGTCCCCCACACACACACTACAATGTCAGTGTAACGTTCCCCACACACACACACACTACAATATCAGTGTCACGTCCCCCTCACACACACTACAACGTCAGTGTCACGTCCCCCCCCACACACACACACTACAATGTCAGTGTCACGTCCCACACACACACACACTACAATGTCAGTGTCATGTCCCCCACACACACACACACTACAATGTCAGTGTCATGTCCCCCACACACACACACACACACTACAATGTCAGTGTCATGTCCCCCCACACACACACACACTACAATGTCAGTGTCATGTCCCCCACACACACACACACACACTACAATGTCAGTGTCATGTCCCCCACACACACACACACACACTACAATGTCAGTGTCACGTCCCCCTCACACACACTACAATGTCAGTGTCACGTCCCCCCCACAAACACTGCAATGTCAGTGTCACGTCCCCCCCACACACACACACACACACTACAATGTCAGTGTCATGTCCCCCACACACACACACACTACAATGTCAGTGTCATGTCCCCCACACACACACACACACACTACAATGTCAGTGTCATGTCCCCCCACACACACACACACACACTACAATGTCAGTGTCACGTCCCCCTCACACACACTACAATGTCAGTGTCACGTCCCCCCCACAAACACTGCAATGTCAGTGTCACGTCCCCCCCACACACACACACACACACACACACTACAATGTCAGTGTCACGTCCCCCACACACACACACACTACAATGTCAGTGTCACGTCCCCCTCACACACACTACAATGTCAGTGTCACGTCCCCCCCACAAACACTGCAATGTCAGTGTCACGTCCCCCCCACACACACTACAATGTCAGTGTCACGTCCCCCCCACAAACACTGCAATGTCAGTGTCACGTCCCCCCCACACACACACACACACACACACACTACAATGTCAGTGTCACGTCCCCCACACACACACACTACAATGTCAGTGTCACGTCCCCCTCACACACACACTACAATGTCAGTGTCACGTCCCCCCCCCCACACACACTACAATGTCAGTGTCACGTCCCCCTCACACACACACTACAATGTCAGTGTCACGTCCCCCACACACACACACACTACAATATCAGTGTCACATCCCCCTCACACACACTACAACGTCAGTGTCACGTCCCCCCCCACACACACACACTACAATGTCAGTGTCACGTCCCACACACACACACACACACACTACAATGTCAGTGTCACGTCCCCCCCACACACACACTACAATATCAGTGTCACGTCCCACACACACACACACACACACACTACAATGTCATTGTAGTGTGTGTGTGGGGGGGACGTGACACTGACATTGTAGTGTGTGTGTGGGACGTGACACTGATATTGTAGTGTGTGTGTGGGGGGGACGTGACACTGACATTGTAGTGTGTGTGTGTGTGTGTGGGACGTGACACTGACATTGTAGTGTGTGTGTGTGTGTGTGTGGGACGTGACACTGACATTGTAGTGTGTGTGTGTGGGGGGGGACGTGACACTGACGTTGTAGTGTGTGTGAGGGGGACGTGACACTGACATTGTAGTGTGTGTGTGTGTGTGGGGGACGTGACACCGTACAGTGTGTGTGTGTGGGGGAAGTGACACCGTACCGTGTGTGTGTGGGGGACGTGACACTGACACCGTACCGTGTGTGGGGGACGTGACACTGACATTGTAGTGTGTGTGTGTGGGGGACGTGAAACTGATATTGTAGTGTGTGTGTGTGGGGGACGTGAAACTGATATTGTAGTGTGTGTGTGGGGGGGACGTGACACTATCAGTGTCACGTCCCCCACACACGGTACGGTGTCAGTGTCACGTCCCCCACACACACACGGTACGGTGTCACTTCCCCCACACACACACACTGTACGGTGTCACGTCCCCCACACACACACACACACACTACAATGTCAGTGTCACGTCCCCCACACACACACACTACAATGTCAGTGTCACGTCCCCCACACACGGTACGGTGTCAGTGTCACGTCCCCCACACACACACGGTACGGTGTCACTTCCCCCACACACACACACTGTACGGTGTCACGTCCCCCACACACACACACACACTACAATGTCAGTGTCACGTCCCCCCCACATACACACACTACAATGTCAGTGTCACGTCCCTCCCACACACACACACACACACACTACAATGTCAGTTTCACGTCCCCCACACACACACTACAATGTCAGTGTCACGTCCCCCCCACACACACACACACACACACACACTACAATGTCAGTGTCACGTCCCCCACACACACACACACTACAATGTCAGTGTCACGTCCCTCCCACACACACACACACACACACACTACAATGTCAGTTTCACGTCCCCCCCCACAAACACTGCAATGTCAGTGTCACGTCCCCCCCACACACACTACAATGTCAGTGTCACGTCCCCCCCACACACACACACACACACACTACAATGTCAGTTTCACGTCCCCCACACACACACTACAATGTCAGTGTCACGTCCCCCCCACACACACACACACACACATACACTACAATGTCAGTGTCACGTCCCCCACACACACACACACTACAATGTCAGTGTCACGTCCCCCCCCCACACACACTACAATGTCAGTGTCACGTCCCTCCCACACACACACACACACACTACAATGTCAGTTTCACGTCCCCCCCACAAACACTGCAATGTCAGTGTCACGTCCCCCCCACACACACTACAATGTCAGTGTCACGTCCCCCCCACACACACTACAATGTCAGTGTCACATCCCCCACACATACACACTACAATGTCAGTTTCACGTCCCCCCCACACACACACACACTACAATGTCAGTGTCACGTCCCCCACACATACACACTACAATGTCAGTGTCACGTCCCCCCCACACACACACACTACAATGTCAGTGTCACGTCCCCCACACACACACACTACAATGTCAGTGTCACGTCCCCCACACACACACACAAACACACTACAATGTCAGTGTCACGTCCCCCCCACACACACACACACACACTACAATGTCAGAGTCACGTCCCCCCCACACACACACTACAATGTCAGTGTCACGTCCCCCACACACACACACACACACACTACAATGTCAGTGTCACGTCCCCCACACACACACACTACAATGTCAGTGTCACGTCCCCCACACACACACACAAACACACTACAATGTCAGTGTCACGTCCCCCCCACACACACACACACACACTACAATGTCAGAGTCACGTCCCCCCCACACACACACTACAATGTCAGTGTCACATCCCCCCCCACACACACACACTACAATGCCAGTGTCACATTCCCCCCCCACACACACACTACAATGTCAGTGTCACATCCCCCTCACATACACACACTACAATGTCAGTGTCACGTCCTCCCCACAAACACACTACAATGTCAGTGTCACGTCCCCCCCCCCACACACACACACTACAATGTCAGTGTCACGTCCCCCACACACGGTACGGCGTCAGCGTCACGTCCCCCACACACGGTACGGTGTCAGTGTCACGTCCCCCACACACGGTACGGTGTCAGTGTCACGTCCCCCACACACGGTACGGTGTCAGTGTCACATCCCCACACACGGTACGGTGTCAGTGTCACATCCTCCACACACGGTACGGTGTCAGTGTCACGTCCTCCACACACGGTACGGTGTCAGTGTCACGTCCCCCACACACGGTACGGTGTCAGTGTCACGTCCCCCACACACGGTACGGTGTCAGTGTCACGTCCCCCACACACGGTACGGTGTCAGTGTCACGTCCCCCACACACACACACTACAATGTCAGTGTCACGTCCCCCTCACACACACTACAATGTCAGTGTCACGTCCTCCCCACAAACACACACACACTACAATGTCAGTGTCACGTCCCCCCCACACACACACACTACAATGTCAGTGTCACGTCCCCCACACACACACTACAATGTCAGTGTCACGTCCCCCACACACACACACTACAATGTCAGTGTCACGTCCCCCACACACACACACAAACACACTACAATGTCAGTGTCACGTCCCCCCCACACACACACTACAATGTCAGTGTCACGTCCCCCCCCCACACACACACACACACACACACACTACAATATCAGTGTCACGTCCCCCACACACACACACTACAATGTCAGTGTCACGTCCCCCTCACACACACTACAATGTCAGTGTTACGTTCCCCCCACAAACACACACACACTACAATGTCAGTGTCACGTCCCCCACACACGGTACGGCGTCAGCGTCACGTCCCCCACACACGGTACGGTGTCAGTGTCACGTCCCCCACACACGGTACGGTGTCAGTGTCACGTCCCCCACACACGGTACGGTGTCAGTGTCACGTCCCCCACACACGGTACGGTGTCAGTGTCACATCCTCCACACACGGTACGGTGTCAGTGTCACGTCCTCCACACACGGTACGGTGTCAGTGTCACGTCCCCCACACACGGTACGGTGTCAGTGTCACGTCCCCCACACACGGTACGGTGTCAGTGTCACGTCCCCCACACACGGTACGGTGTCAGTGTCACGTCCCCCACACACGGTACGGTGTCAGTGTCACATCCCCCACACACACACACTACAATGTCAGTGTCACGTCCCCCCCCCCCCACACACACACACACACACACACTACAATATCAGTGTCACGTCCCCCACACACACACACTACAATGTCAGTGTCACGTCCCCCCACACACACACACTACAATGTCAGTGTCACGTCCCCCCCACACACACACTACAATGTCAGTGTCACGTCCCCCCCACACACACACTACAATGTCAGTGTCACGTCCCCCACACACACACACACACACTGCAATGTCAGTGTCACGTCCCCCCCCCCACACACACTACAATGTCAGTGTCACGTCCCCCCCACACACACACTACAATGTCAGTGTCACGTCCCTCCCACACACACACACACACACACTACAATGTCAGTTTCACGTCCCCCACACACACACTACAATGTCAGTGTCACGTCCCCCCCACACACACACACACACACACACACTACAATGTCAGTGTCACGTCCCCCACACACACACACACTACAATGTCAGTGTCACGTCCCCCCCACACACACACTACAATGTCAGTGTCACGTCCCCCACACACACACACACACACTACAATGTCAGTGTCACGTCCCCCACACACACACACTACAATGTCAGTGTCACGTCCCCCACACACACACACAAACACACTACAATGTCAGTGTCACGTCCCCCTCACATACATACACTAAAATGTCAGTGTCACGTCCCCCTCACACACACACTACAATGTCAGTGTCACGTCCCCCCCACACACACACACACACTACAATGTCAGTGTCACGTCCCCCACACACACACACACACTACAATGTCAGTGTAACGTTCCCCCCCACACACACTACAATGTCAGTGTCACGTCCCCCCCTACACACACACTACAATGTCACATCCCCCCCCCACACACACACTACAATGTCAGTGTCACGTCCCCCTCACACACACACACACGTCAGTGTCACGTCCCCCACACACACACACACTACAATCTCAGTGTCACGTCCCCCTCACACACACACTACAATGTCAGTGTCATGTCCCCCACACACACACACACACGTCAGTGTCACGTCCCCCACACACACACACACTACAATCTCAGTGTCACGTCCCCCTCACACACACTACAATGTCAGTGTCACGTCCCCCTCACACACACACACACACTACAATGTCAGTGTCACGTCCCCCCCACACACACACACACACACTACAATGTCAGTGTCACGTCCCCCACACACACACACACACACACACTACAATGTCAGTGTCACGTCCCCCACACACACACACTACAATGTCAGTGTCACGTCCCCCTCACACACACACTACAATGTCAGTGTCACATCCCCCCCCACACACACTACAATGTCAGTGTCACGTCCCCCACACACGGTACGGTGTCAGTGTCACATCCCCCACACACGGTACGGTGTCAGTGTCACGTCCCCCACACACGGTACGGTGTCAGTGTCACTTCCCCCACACACGGTACGGTGTCAGTGTCACTTCCCCCACACACGGTACGGTGTCAGTGTCACGTCCCCCACACACGGTACGGTGTCAGTGTCACGTCCCCCACACACGGTACGGTGTCAGTGTCACGTCCCCCACACACGGTACGGTGTCAGTGTCACGTCCCCCACACACGGTACGGTGTCAGTGTCACGTCCCCCACACACACACACACTACAATGTCAGTGTCACGTCCCCCTCACACACACTACAACGTCAGTGTCACGTCCCCCCCCCACAAACACACACTACAATGTCAGTGTCACGTCCCCCACACACACACACACACACACACACTACAATATCAGTGTCACGTCCCCCCCACATACACACACTACAATGTCAGTGTCACGTCCCTCCCACACACACACACACACACACTACAA
Organism: Anomaloglossus baeobatrachus; assembly: GCF_048569485.1. NCBI lineage: Eukaryota > Metazoa > Chordata > Amphibia > Anura > Aromobatidae > Anomaloglossus > Anomaloglossus baeobatrachus. The sequence continues at coordinate 318,439,997 of NC_134358.1, read as the reverse complement.
TGTCAGTTTCACGTCCCCCCCACAAACACTGCAATGTCAGTGTCACGTCCCCCCCACACACACACACACACACACACACTACAATGTCAGTGTCACGTCCCCCACACACACACACACTACAATGTCAGTGTCACGTCCCTCCCACACACACACACACACACACTACAATGTCAGTTTCACGTCCCCCCCACAAACACTGCAATGTCAGTGTCACGTCCCCCCCACACACACTACAATGTCAGTGTCACGTCCCCCCCACACACACACACACACACACTACAATGTCAGTTTCACGTCCCCCACACACACACTACAATGTCAGTGTCACGTCCCCCACACACACACACACACACTACAATGTCAGTGTCACGTCCCCCACACACACACACACTACAATGTCAGTGTAACGTTCCCCCCCACACACACTACAATGTCAGTGTCACGTCCCCCCCCCCACACACACTACAATGTCAGTGTCACGTCCCCCCCCACACACACTACAATGTCAGTGTCACGTCCCCCCCCCCACACACACACACTACAATGTCAGTGTCACGTCCCCCCCCCACAAACACACACTACAATGTCAGTGTCACGTCCCCACACACACACACACACACACACACACTACAATATCAGTGTCACGTCCCCCCCCCACACACACACACTACAATGTCAGTGTCACGTCCCCCCCACACACACACTACAATGTCAGTGTCACGTCCCCCCACACACACACACACACACTACAATGTCAGTGTCACGTCCCCCCCACACACACACACACACTACAATGTCAGTGTCACGTCCCACACACACACACACACTACAATATCAGTGTCACGTCCCCCCCCCCCACACACACACACTACAATATCAGTGTCACGTCCCCCACACATACACACACTACAATGTCAGTATCACGTTCCCCACACACACACACACACAGACACTACAATATCAGTGTCACGTCCCCCCCCCACACACACACACACTACAATATCAGTGTCACGTCCCCCCCCCACACACACACACTACAATGTCAGTGTCACGTCCCCCCCCCACACACACTACAATGTCAGTGTCACGTCCCCCTCACACACTACAATGTCAGTGTCACGTTCCCCCCACAAACACACACACACTACAATGTCAGTGTCACGTCCCCCACACACGGTACGGCGTCAGCGTCACGTCCCCCACACACGGTACGGTGTCAGTGTCACGTCCCCCACACACGGTACGGTGTCAGTGTCACGTCCTCCACACACACACACACACTACAATGTCAGTGTCACGTCCCCCCCACACACACACTACAATGTCAGTGTCACGTCCCCCACACACACACACACACACACACACTACAATATCAGTGTCACGTCCCCCCCCCACACACACACACTACAATGTCAGTGTCACGTCCCCCCCCCACACACACTACAATGTCAGTGTCACGTCCCCCTCACACACTACAATGTCAGTGTCACGTTCCCCCCACAAACACACACACACTACAATGTCAGTGTCACGTCCCCCACACACGGTACGGCGTCAGCGTCACGTCCCCCACACACGGTACGGTGTCAGTGTCACGTCCCCCACACACGGTACGGTGTCAGTGTCACGTCCCCCACACACACACACACACTACAATGTCAGTATCACGTCCCCCCCCCCACAAACACACACTACAATGTCAGTGTCACGTCCCACACACACACACACACTACAATGTCAGTGTCACGTCCCCCCCACACACACACACTACAATGTCAGAGTCACGTCCCCCCCACACACACACTACAATGTCAGTGTCACGTCCCCCACACACACACTACAATGTCAGTGTCACGTCCCCCCCCCACACACACACACTACAATGTCAGAGTCACGTCCCCCCCACACACACACACTACAATGTCAGTGTCACGTCCCCCCCCCCACAAACACACACTACAATGTCAGTGTCACGTCCCCCACACACACACACACACACACACTACAATATCAGTGTCACGTCCCCCCCCCACACACACACACTACAATATCAGTGTCACGTCCCCCCCACACACACACACACTACAATGTCAGTGTCACGTCCCCCCCACACACACACTACAATGTCAGTGTCACGTCCCCCTCACACACTACAATGTCAGTGTCACGTTCCCCCCACAAACACACACACACTACAATGTCAGTGTCACGTCCCCCACACACGGTACGGCGTCAGCGTCACGTCCCCCACACACGGTACGGTGTCAGTGTCACGTCCCCCACACACGGTACGGTGTCAGTGTCACGTCCCCCACACACACACACACACTACAATGTCAGTGTCACGTCCCCCCCCCCACAAACACACACTACAATGTCAGTGTCACGTCCCACACACACACACACACTACAATGTCAGTGTCACGTCCCCCCCACACACACTACAATGTCAGTGTCACGTCACACACACACACACACACGTCAGTGTCACGTCCCCCACACACACACACTACAATCTCAGTGTCACGTCCCCCCCACACACACACTACAATGTCAGTGTCACGTCCCCCACACACACACTACAATGTCAGTGTCACGTCCCCCCCACACACACACACTACAATGTCAGAGTCACGTCCCCCCCACACACACACACTACAATGTCAGTGTCACGTCCCCCACACACACACACACTACAATGTCAGTGTCACGTCCCCCCCACACACACACTACAATGTCAGTGCCACGTCCCCCACACACACACTACAATGTGTCACGTCCCCCACACACACACTACAATGTCAGTGTCACGTCCCCCACACACACACACTACAATGCCAGTGTCACATTCCCCCCACACACTACAACGCCAGTGTCACGTCCCCCCCCCACAAACACACACTACAATGTCAGTGTCACGTCCCACACACACACACACACTACAATGTCAGTGTCACGTCCCCCTCACATACACACACTACAATGTCAGTGTCACGTTCCCCACACACACACACTACAATATCAGTGTCACGTCCCCCCCCCCACACACACACACTACAATATCAGTGTCACGTCCCCCACACATACACACACTACAATGTCAGTATCACGTTCCCCACACACACACACACACAGACACTACAATATCAGTGTCACGTCCCCCCCCCACACACACACACACTACAATATCAGTGTCACGTCCCCCACACACACACTACAATGTCAGTGTCACGTCCCCCTCACACACACTACAATGTCAGTGTTACGTTCCCCCCACAAACACACACACACTACAATGTCAGTGTCACGTCCCCCACACACGGTACGGCGTCAGCGTGACGTCCCCCACACACGGTACGGTGTCAGTGTCACGTCCCCCACACACACACACTACAATGTCAGTGTCACGTCCCCCTCACACACACTACAATGTCAGTGTCACGTCCTCCCCACAAACACACACACACTACAATGTCAGTGTCACGTCCCCCACACACGGTATGGTGTCAGTGTCACATCCCCCACACACGGTACGGCGTCAGCGTCAAGTCCTCCACACACGGTACGGTGTCAGCGTCACGTCCCCCACACACGGTACGGTGTCAGTGTCACGTCCCCCACACACGGTACGGTGTCAGTGTCACGTCCCCCACACACGGTACCGTGTCAGTGTCACGTCCCCCACACACGGTACGGTGTCAGTGTCACGTCCTCCACACACGGTACGGTGTCAGTGTCACGTCCCCCACACACGGTACGGTGTCACTGTCACGTCCCCCACACACGGTACGGTGTCAGTGTCACGTCCCCCACACACACACACACTACAATGTCAGTGTCACGTCCCCCCCACACACACACACTACAATGTCAGTGTCACGTCCCCCACACACACACACACTACAATGTCAGTGTCACGTCCCCCCCACACACACACTACAATGTCAGTGTCACGTCCCCCCCACACACACACTACAATGTCAGTGTCACGTCCCCCCCACACACACACTACAATGTCAGTGTCACGTCCCCCACACACACACACACTACAATGTCAGTGTCACGTCCCACACACACACACACACACACACACTACAATGTCAGTGTCACGTCCCCCCCCCACACACACACACTACAATGTCAGTGTCACGTCACACACACACTACAATGTCAGTGTCACGTCACACACACACTACAATGTCAGTGTCACGTCCCCCACACACACACTACAATGTCAGTGTCACGTCCCCCACACACACACTACAATGTCAGTGTCACGTCCCCCACACACACTACAATGTCAGTGTCACGTCCCCCACACACACACACTACAATGTCAGTGTCACGTCCCCCTCACACACACACACACACACACTACAATGTCAGTGTCACGTCCCCCACCCACACACACACACTACAATGTCAGTGTCACGTCCCCCCCCCACAAACACACACTACAATGTCAGTGTCACGTCCCCCACACACACACACACACACACACACTACAATATCAGTGTCACGTCCCCCCCCCACACACACACACTACAATGTCAGTGTCACGTCCCCCCCACACACACACTACAATGTCAGTGTCACGTCCCCCACACACACACACACACACTACAATGTCAGTGTCACGTCCCCCCCACACACTACAACGCCAGTGTCACGTCCCCCCCCCACAAACACACACTACAATGTCAGTGTCACGTCCCACACACACACACACACTACAATGTCAGTGTCACGTCCCCCTCACATACACACACTACAATGTCAGTGTCACGTTCCCCACACACACACACTACAATATCAGTGTCACGTCCCCCCCCCCACACACACACACTACAATATCAGTGTCACGTCCCCCACACACACACACACACACACACACTACAATATCAGTGTCACGTCCCCCCCCCACACACACACACTACAATGTCAGTGTCACGTCCCCCACACACACACTACAATGTCAGTGTCACGTCACACACACACTACAATGTCAGTGTCACGTCCCCCACACACACACTACAATGTCAGTGTCACGTCCCCCACACACACACTACAATGTCAGTGTCACGTCCCCCACACACACACTACAATGTCAGTGTCACGTCCCCCACACACACACTACAATGTCAGTGTCACGTCCCCCACACACACACTACAATGTCAGTGTCACGTCCCCCACACACACTACAATGTCAGTGTCACGTCCCCCACACACACACACTACAATGTCAGTGTCACGTCCCCCCCACACACACACTACAATGTCAGTGTCACGTCACACACACACTACAATGTCAGTGTTACGTCCCCCCCACACACACACTACGTCAGTGTCACGTCCCACACACACACTACAATGTCAGTGTCACGTCCCCCACACACACACACTACAATGTCAGTGTCACGTCACACACACACTACAATGTCAGTGTTACGTCCCCCCCACACACACACTACGTCAGTGTCACGTCCCACACACACACTACAATGTCAGTGTCACGTCCCCCACACACACTACAATGTCAGTGTCACGTTCCCCCTACAAACACACACACACTACAATGTCAGTGTCACGTCCCCCACACACGGTACGGCGTCAGCGTCACGTCCCCCACACACGGTACGGTGTCAGTGTCACGTCCCCCACACACGGTACGGTGTCAGTGTCACATCCCCCACACACACACACACACTACAATGTCAGTGTCACGTCCCCCCCCCACAAACACACACTACAATGTCAGTGTCACGTCCCACACACACACACACACACCTACAATGTCAGTGTCACGTCCCCCCCACACACACACACTACAATGTCAGAGTCACGTCCCCCCCACACACACACTACAATGTCAGTGTCACGTCCCCCACACACACACACACACACTACAATGTCAGTGTCACGTCCCCCCCACACACACACACACACTACAATGTCAGTGTCACGTCCCACACACACACACACACTATAATGTCAGTGTCACGTCCCCCCCAACACACACACACACACTACAATCTCAGTGTCACGTCCCCCCCACACACACACACTACAATGTCAGTGTCACGTCCCCCCCACACACACACTACAATGTCAGTGTCACGTCCCCCACACACACACACACTACAATGTCAGTGTCACGTCCCCCACACACACACTACAATGTGTCACGTCCCCCCACACACACACTACAATGTCAGTGTCACGTCCCCCACACACACACACACTACAATGTCAGTGTCACATCCCCCCCCACACACACACTACAATGCCAGTGTCACATTCCCCCCCCACACACACACTACAATGTCAGTGTCACATCCCCCTCACACACACACACACACACACTACAATCTCAGTGTCACATCCCCCTCACACACACACTCACTACAATGTCAGTGTCACGTCCCCCCCACACACTACAATGTCAGTGTCACGTCACACACACACAATGTCAGTGTCACATCCCCCACACACACACACACACACACACACTACAATCTCAGTGTCACGTCCCCCTCACACACACACTCACTACAATGTCAGTGTCACGTCCCCCCCACACACTACAACGTCAGTGTCACGTCCCCGCCCCACAAACACACACTACAATGTCAGTGTCACGTCCCACACACACACACACACACACACACTACAATGTCAGTGTCACGTCCCCCCCCCACACACACACACTACAATGTCAGTGTCACGTCCCACACACACTACAATGTCAGTGTCACGTCCCCCACACACACACTACAATGTCAGTGTCACGTCACACACACACTACAATGTCAGTGTCACGTCCCCCACACACACACTACAATGTCAGTGTCACGTCCCCCACACACACACTACAATGTCAGTGTCACGTCCCCCACACACACTACAATGTCAGTGTCACGTCCCCCACACACACACACTACAATGTCAGTGTCACGTCCCCCTCACACACACACACACACACACTACAATGTCAGTGTCACGTCCCCCACACACACACTACAATGTCAGTGTCACGTCACACACACACTACAATGTCAGTGTCACGTCCCCCACACACACACTACAATGTCAGTGTCACGTCCCCCACACACACACTACAATGTCAGTGTCACGTCCCCCACACACACACTACAATGTCAGTGTCACGTCCCCCACACACACACTACAATGTCAGTGTCACGTCCCCCACACACACACTACAATGTCAGTGTCACGTCCCCCACACACACTACAATGTCAGTGTCACGTCCCCCACACACACACACTACAATGTCAGTGTCACGTCCCCCCCACACACACACTACAATGTCAGTGTCACGTCACACACACACTACAATGTCAGTGTTACGTCCCCCCCACACACACACTACGTCAGTGTCACGTCCCACACACACACTACAATGTCAGTGTCACGTCCCCCACACACACTACAATGTCAGTGTCACGTCCCCCCCCCACACACACACACTACAATGTCAGTGTCACGTCCCCCCCCACACACACACTACAATGTCAGTGTCACGTCCCCCACACACAGACACTACAATGTCAGTGTCACGTCCCCCACACACAGACACTACAATGTCAGTGTCACGTCCCCCACACACACACACTACAATGTCAGTGTCACGTCCCCCTCACACACACACTACAATGTCAGTGTCACGTTCCCCCTACAAACACACACACACTACAATGTCAGTGTCACGTCCCCCACACACGGTACGGCGTCAGCGTCACGTCCCCCACACACGGTACGGTGTCAGTGTCACGTCCCCCACACACGGTACGGTGTCAGTGTCACATCCCCCACACACACACACACTACAATGTCAGTGTCACGTCCCCCCCCCACAAACACACACTACAATGTCAGTGTCACGTCCCACACACACACACACACACTACAATGTCAGTGTCACGTCCCCCCCACACACACACACTACAATGTCAGAGTCACGTCCCCCCCACACACACACTACAATGTCAGTGTCACGTCCCCCCACACACACACACACACACTACAATGTCAGTGTCACGTCCCCCCCACACACACACACACACTACAATGTCAGTGTCACGTCCCACACACACACACACACTATAATGTCAGTGTCACGTCCCCCCCAACACACACACACACACTACAATCTCAGTGTCACGTCCCCCCCACACACACACACTACAATGTCAGTGTCACGTCCCCCCCACACACACACTACAATGTCAGTGTCACGTCCCCCACACACACACACACTACAATGTCAGTGTCACGTCCCCCACACACACACTACAATGTGTCACGTCCCCCACACACACACTACAATGTCAGTGTCACGTCCCCCACACACACACACACTACAATGTCAGTGTCACATCCCCCCCCACACACACACTACAATGCCAGTGTCACATTCCCCCCCCACACACACACTACAATGTCAGTGTCACATCCCCCTCACACACACACACACACACACTACAATCTCAGTGTCACATCCCCCTCACACACACACTCACTACAATGTCAGTGTCACGTCCCCCCCACACACTACAATGTCAGTGTCACGTCACACACACACAATGTCAGTGTCACATCCCCCACACACACACACACACACACACTACAATCTCAGTGTCACGTCCCCCTCACACACACACTCACTACAATGTCAGTGTCACGTCCCCCCCACACACTACAACGTCAGTGTCACGTCCCCCCCCCACAAACACACACTACAATGTCAGTGTCACGTCCCACACACACACACACACTACAATGTCAGTGTCACGTTCCCCACAAACACACACACACACACACACACACACACACTACAATATCAGTGTCACGTCCCCCCCCCACACACACACACTACAATGTCAGTGTCACGTCCCCCACACACGGTACGGCGTCAGCGTCACGTCCCCCACACACGGTACGGTGTCAGTGTCACGTCCCCCACACACGGTACGGTGTCAGTGTCACGTCCCCCACACACACACACTACAATGTCAGTGTCACGTCCCCCTCACACACACTACAATGTCAGTGTCACGTCCTCCCCACAAACACACTACAATGTCAGTGTCACGTCCCCCACACACGGTACGGTGTCAGTGTCACATCCCCCACACACGGTACGGCGTCAGCGTCAAGTCCTCCACACACGGTACGGTGTCAGTGTCACGTCCCCCACACACGGTACGGTGTCAGTGTCACGTCCCCCACACACGGTACGGTGTCAGTGTCACGTCCCCCACACACGGTACGGTGTCAGTGTCACGTCCCCCACACACGGTACGGTGTCAGTGTCACGTCCCCCACACACGGTACGGTGTCAGTGTCACGTCCTCCACACACGGTACGGTGTCAGTGTCACGTCCTCCACACACGGTACGGTGTCAGTGTCACATCCCCCACACACGGTACGGTGTCAGAGTCACGTCCCCCCCACACACACACACTACAATGTCAGTGTCACGTCCCCCACACACACACACACTACAATGTCAGTGTCACGTCCCCCACACACACACACACACTACAATGTCAGTGTCACGTCCCCCCCACACACACACTACAATGTCAGTGTCACGTCCCCCACACACACACACACACTACAATGTCAGTGTCACGTCCCCCCCACACACACACTACAATGTCAGTGTCACGTCCCCCACACACACACACACTACAATGTCAGTGTCACGTCCCCCACACACACACTACAATGTGTCACGTCCCCCACACACACACTACAATGTCAGTGTCACGTCCCCCACACACACACACTACAATGCCAGTGTCACATTCCCCCCCCCACACACACACTACAATGTCAGTGTCACATCCCCCTCACACACACACACACACTACAATGTCAGTGTCACGTCCCTCACACACACACACACACAACAATGTCAGTGTCACGTCCCACACACACACACACACACACACACACACACAACAATGTCAATGTCACGTCCCACACACATACACACTACAATGTCAGTGTCACGTCCCCCACACACACACACACACACACACACACTACAATGTCAGTGTCACGTCCCCCCCACACACACACACACACTACAATGTCAGTGTCACGTCCCCCCCCACACACACACACACACTACAATGTCAGTGTCACGTCCCCCCCACACACACACACACACACACACACTACAATGTCAGTGTCACGTCCCCCCCACACACACATACTACAATGTCAGTGTAACGTCCCCCCCACACACACACACACTACAATGTCAGTGTCACGTCCCCCCCACACACACACTACAATGTCAGTGTCACGTCCCCCACACACAGACACTACAATGTCAGTGTCACGTCCCCCACACACACACACTACAATGTCAGTGTCACGTCCCCCTCACACACACTACAATGTCAGTGTCACGTTCCCCCTACAAACACACACACACTACAATGTCAGTGTCACGTCCCCCACACACGGTACGGCGTCAGCGTCACGTCCCCCACACACGGTACGGTGTCAGTGTCACGTCCCCCACACACGGTACGGTGTCAGTGTCACATCCCCCACACACACACACACTACAATGTCAGTGTCACATCCCCCACACACACACTACAATGTCAGTGTCACGTCCCCCACACACACTACAATGTCAGTGTCACGTCCCCCACACACACACACTACAATGTCAGTGTTACGTTCCCCCCACAAACACACACACACTACAATGTCAGTGTCACGTCCCCCACACACGGTACGGCGTCAGCGTCACGTCCCCCACACACGGTACGGTGTCAGTGTCCACGTCCCCCACACACGGTACGGTGTCAGTGTCACATCCTCCACACACGGTACGGTGTCAGTGTCACGTCCTCCACACACACACACTACAATGTCAGTGTCACGTCCCCCACACACACACACTACAATGTCAGTGTCACGTCCCCCTCACACACACACTACAATGTCAGTGTCACGTCCCCCACACACAGACACTACAATGTCAGTGTCACGTCCCCCACACACACACACTACAATGTCAGTGTCACGTCCCCCTCACACACACTACAATGTCAGTGTCACGTTCCCCCTACAAACACACACACACTACAATGTCAGTGTCACGTCCCCCACACACGGTACGGCGTCAGCGTCACGTCCCCCACACACGGTACGGTGTCAGTGTCACGTCCCCCACACACGGTACGGTGTCAGTGTCACATCCCCCACACACACACACACTACAATGTCAGAGTCACGTCCCCCCCACACACACACTACAATGTCAGTGTCACGTCCCCCCCCACACACACACACTACAATGTCAGAGTCACGTCCCCCCCCACACACACACTACAATGTCAGTGTCACGTCCCCCACACACACACTACAATGTCAGTGTCACGTCCCCCCCACACACACTACAATGTCAGTGTTACGTCCCCCCCACACACACACTACAATGTCAGTGTTACGTCCCCCCACACACACACTACAATGTCAGTGTCACGTCCCACACACACACACACACACACACACTACAATGTCAGTGTCACGTCACACACACACACACACTACAATGTCAGTGTCACGTCCCCCACACACAGACACTACAATGTCAGTGTCACGTCCCCCACACACACACACACTACAATGTCAGTGTCACGTCCCCCTCACACACACTACAATGTCAGTGTCACGTTCCCCCTACAAACACACACACACTACAATGTCAGTGTCACGTCCCCCACACACGGTACGGCGTCAGCGTCACGTCCCCCCACACACGGTACGGTGTCAGTGTCACGTCCCCCACACACGGTACGGTGTCAGTGTCACATCCCCCACACACACACACACTACAATGTCAGTGTCACGTCCCCCCCCCCCCACAAACACACACTACAATGTCAGTGTCACGTCCCCCCCACACACACACACTACAATGTCAGTGTCACGTCCCCCCCACACACACACACACTACAATGTCAGTGTCACGTCCCCCCCCCCCACAAACACACACTACAATGTCAGTGTCACGTCCCCCCCACACACACACACTACAATGTCAGTGTCACGTCCCCCCCACACACACACACTACAATGTCAGAGTCACGTCCCCCCCACACACACACTACAATGTCAGTGTCACGTCCCCCACACACACACTACAATGTCAGTGTCACGTCCCCCCCACACACACACACTACAATGTCAGAGTCACGTCCCCCCCACACACACACACTACAATGTCAGTGTCACGTCCCCCACACACACACACACTACAATGTCAGTGTCACGTCCCCCCCACACACACACACTACAATGTCAGTGTCACGTCCCCCACACACACACTACAATGTGTCACGTCCCCCACACACACACACTACAATGTCAGTGTCACGTCCCCCACACACACACACTACAATGTCAGTGTCACATCCCCCCCCACACACACACACTACAATGCCAGTGTCACATTCCCCCCCCACACACACACTACAATGTCAGTGTCACATCCCCCTCACATACACACACTACAATGTCAGTGTCACGTCCTCCCCACACACACACACTACAATGCCAGTGTCACATTCCCCCCCCACACACACACTACAATGTCAGTGTCACATCCCCCTCACATACACACACTACAATGTCAGTGTCACGTCCTCCCCACAAACACACTACAATGTCAGTGTCACGTCCCCCACACACGGTACGGTGTCAGTGTCACATCCCCCACACACGATACGGCGTCAGCGTCAAGTCCTCCACACACGGTACGGTGTCAGTGTCACGTCCCCCACACACGGTACGGTGTCAGTGTCACGTCCCCCACACACGGTACGGTGTCAGTGTCACGTCCCCCACACACGGTACGGTGTCAGTGTCACGTCCTCCACACACGGTACGGTGTCAGTGTCACGTCCCCCTCACACACACACTACAATGTCAGTGTCACGTCCCCCCCACACACACACTACGTCAGTGTCACGTCCCCCCCACACACACACACTACAATGTCAGTGTCACGTCCCCCCCACACACACACTACAATGTCAGTGTCACGTCCCCCACACACACACACACACACACACACTACAATGTCAGTGTCACGTCCCCCACACACACACTACAATGTCAGTGTCACGTCCCCCACACACACACACTACAATGTCAGTGTAACGTTCCCCACACACACACACTACAATGTCAGTGTCACGTCCCCCACACACACACACACTACAATGTCAGTGTCACGTCCCCCCCACACACACACTACAATGTCAGTGTCACGTCCCCCACACACACACACACTACAATGTCAGTGTCATGTCCCCACACACACACACACACTACAATGTCAGTGTCACGTCCCCCACACACACACACACTACAATGTCAGTGTCACGTCCCCCCCACACACACACACTACAATGTCAGTGTCACGTCCCCCCCACACACACACTACAATGTCAGTGTCACATCCCCCACACACACACACACACTACAATGTCAGTGTCACGTCCCCCACACACACACACACACACTACAATGTCAGTGTCACGTCCCCCACACACACACACTACAATGTCAGTGTAACGTTCCCCACACACACACACTACAATGTCAGTGTAACGTTCCCCCCACACACACACTACAATGTCAGTGTCACGTCCCCCACACACACACACACTACAATGTCAGTGTCACGTCCCCCCCACACACACACTACAATGTCAGTGTCACGTCCCCCACACACACACACACACACTACAATGTCAGTGTCACGTCCCCCACACACACACACACACACTACAATGTCAGTGTCACGTCCCCCACACACACACACTAGAATGTCAGTGTAACGTTCCCCACACACACACACTACAATGTCAGTGTAACGTTCCCCCCACACACACACTACAATGTCAGTGTCACGTCCCCCACACACACTACAATGTCAGTGTCACGTCCCCCCCCACACACACTGCAATGTCAGTGTCACGTCCCCCCCACACACACACTACAATGTCAGTGTCACGTCCCCCACACACACACTACAATGTCAGTGTCACGTCCCCCTCACACACACACTACAATGTCAGTGTCATGTCCCCCACACACACACACACACACGTCAGTGTCACGTCCCCCACACACACACACACACTACAATCTCAGTGTCACGTCCCCCTCACACACACACACACTACAATCTCAGTGTCACGTCCCCCTCACACACACTACAATGTCAGTGTCACGTCCCCCTCACACACACTACAATGTCAGTGTCACGTCCCCCTCTCACACACACACACTACAATGTCAGTGTCACGTCACACACACACACACACACGTCAGTGTCACGTCCCCCTCACACACACTACAATCTCAGTGTCACGTCCCCCTCACACACACACTCACTACAATGTCAGTGTCACGTCTCCCCCACACACTACAACGTCAGTGTCACGTCCCCCCCACACACAACGTCAGTGTCACGTCCCCCCCACACACTACGTCAGTGTCACGTCCCCCTCACATACACACACTACAATGTCAGTGTCACGTCCCACACACACACACACACACTACAATGTCAGTGTCACGTCCCCCACACACACACTACAATGTCAGTGTAACGTTCCCCCCCCCACACACACACACACACACACACACACACTACAATGTCAGTGTCCCGTCCCCCCCCCACACACACACTACGTCAGTGTCACGTCCCCCCCACACACACACACACTACAATGTCAGTGTCATGTCCCCCACACACACACACACACACTACAATGTCAGTGTCACGTCCCCCTCACACACACACACACACACACACACACACTACAATGTCAGTGTCACGTCCCACACACACACACACACACACTACAATGTCAGTGTCACGTCCCCCACACACACACTACAATGTCAGTGTAACGTTCCCCCCCCCCACACACACACACACACACACACCTACAATGTCAGTGTCCCGTCCCCCCCCACACACACACTACAATGTCAGTGTCACATCCCCCCCCCCACACACACACTACAATGTCAGTGTCACGTCCCCCCCACACACACACACTACAATGTCAGTGTCATGTCCCCCACACACACACACACACTACAATGTCAGTGTCACGTCCCCCACACACACACACACTACAATGTCAGTGTCACGTCCCCCCCACAAACACTGCAATGTCAGTGTCACGTCCCCCCCCACACACACACACTACAATGTCAGTGTCACATCCCCCACACACGGTACGGTGTCAGTGTCACATCCCCCACACACGGTACGGTGTCAGTGTCACGTCCCCCCACACACGGTACGGTGTCAGTGTCACGTCCCCCACACACGGTACGGTGTCAGTGTCACGTCCCCCACACACGGTACGGTGTCAGTGTCACTTCCCCCACACACGGTACGGTGTCAGTGTCACTTCCCCCACACACGGTACGGTGTCAGTGTCACTTCCCCCACACACGGTACGGTGTCAGTGTCACGTCCCCCACACACGGTACGGTGTCAGTGTCACGTCCCCCCACACACGGTACGGTGTCAGTGTCACGTCCCCCACACACACACTACAATGTCAGTGTCACGTCCCCCTCACACACACTACGTGAGTGTCAGGTCCCCCCCCCCACAAACACACACTACAATGTCAGTGTCACGTCACACACACACACACACTACAATGTCAGTGTCACGTCCCCCTCACATACACACACTACAATGTCAGTGTCACGTCCCCCCCCCCCACACACACACACTACAATGTCAGTGTCACGTCCCCCCCACACACACACTACAATGTCAGTGTCACGTCCCCACACACAGACACTACAATGTCAGTGTCACGTCCCCCACACACACACACTACAATGTCAGTGTCACGTCCCCCTCACACACACCTACAATGTCAGTGTCACGTTCCCCCCACAAACACACACACACACACTACAATGTCAGTGTCACGTCCCCCCACACACGGTACGGCGTCAGCGTCACGTCCCCCACACACGGTACGGTGTCAGTGTCACGTCCCCCACACACGGTACGGTGTCAGTGTCCACGTCCCCCACACACACACACACACACTACAATGTCAGTGTCACGTCCCCCACACACGGTACGGCGTCAGCGTCACGTCCCCCCACACACGGTACGGTGTCAGTGTCACGTCCCCCCACACACGGTACGGTGTCAGTGTCACGTCCCCCACACACACACACACACTATAATGTCAGTGTCACGTCCCCCCCCCACAAACACACACTACAATGTCAGTGTCACGTCCCACACACACACACACTACAATGTCAGTGTCACGTCCCACACACACACACACACTACAATGTCAGTATCACGTCCCCCCCACACACACACACACACACTACAATGTCAGAGTCACGTCCCCCCCACAAACACACTACAATGTCAGTGTCACGTCCCCCACACACACACTACAATGTCAGTGTCACGTCCCCCCCACACACACACACTACAATGTCAGAGTCACGTCCCCCCCACACACACACACTACAATGTCAGTGTCACGTCCCCCCCCCACACACACACACTACAATGTCAGTGTTACGTCCCCCCCACACACACACTACAATGTCAGTGTTACGTCCCCCCCACACACCACACTACAATGTCAGTGTCACGTCCCCCCCACACACACACACTACAATGTCAGTGTCACGTCCCCCACACACACACACACTACAATGTCAGTGCCACGTCCCCCCCACACACACACTACAATGTCAGTGTCACGTCCCCCACACACACACACTACAATGTCAGTGTCACGTCCCCCACACACACACACACTACAATGTCAGTGTCACGTCCCCCACACACACACACACACTACAATGTCAGTGTCACGTCCCCCACACACACACTACAATGTGTCACGTCCCCCACACACACACTACAATGTCAGTGTCACGTCCCCCACACACACACACTACAATGTCAGTGTCACATCCCCCCCCACACACACACTACAATGCCAGTGTCACATTCCCCCCCCCACACACACACACTACAATGTCAGTGTCACATCCCCCTCACACACACACTACAATGTCAGTGTCACGTCACCCTCACACACACACTCACTACAATGTCAGTGTCACGTCCCCCCCACACACTACAACGTCAGTGTCACGTCCCCCCCCCACAAACACACACTACAATGTCAGTGTCACGTCCCACACACACACACACACACACTACAATGTCAGTGTCACGTCCCCCTCACATACACACACTACAATGTCAGTGTCACGTTCCCCACACACACACACACACACTACAATATCAGTGTCACGTCCCCCCCCCACACACACACACACTACAATGTCAGTGTCACGTCCCCCACACACACTACAATGTCAGTGTCACGTCCCCCTCACACACACTACAATGTCAGTGTTACGTTCCCCCCACACACACACACTACAATGTCAGTGTCACGTCCCCCACACACGGTACGGCGTCAGCGTCACGTCCCCCACACACGGTACGGTGTCAGTGTCACGTCCCCCACACACACACACTACAATGTCAGTGTCACGTCCCCCTCACACACACTACAATGTCAGTGTCACGTCCTCCCCACAAACACACACACACTACAATGTCAGTGTCACGTCCCCCACACACGGTACGGTGTCAGTGTCACATCCCCCACACACGGTACGGCGTCAGCGTCAAGTCCTCCACACACGGTACGGTGTCAGCGTCACGTCCCCCACACACGGTACGGTGTCAGTGTCACGTCCCCCACACACGGTACGGTGTCAGTGTCACGTCCCCCACACACGGTACGGTGTCAGTGTCACGTCCCCCACACACGGTACGGTGTCAGTGTCACGTCCCCCACACACGGTACGGTGTCAGTGTCACGTCCCCCACACACGGTACGGTGTCAGTGTCACGTCCCCCACACACGGTACGGTGTCAGTGTCACGTCCCCCACACACGGTACGGTGTCAGTGTCACGTCCCCCACACACGGTACGGTGTCAGTGTCACGTCCCCCACACACACACTACAATGTCAGTGTCACGTCCCCCACACACACACAAACACACTACAATGTCAGTGTCACGTCCCCCTCACATACATACACTACAATGTCAGTGTCACGTCCCCCTCACACACACACTTCAATGTCAGTGTCACGTCCCCCCCACACACACACTACAATGTCAGTGTCACGTCCCCCCCACACACACACTACAATGTCAGTGTCACGTCCCCCCCCACACACACACTACAATGTCAGTGTCACGTCCCCCCCACACACACACTACAATGTCAGTGTCACATCCCCCACACACACACACTACAATGTCAGTGTCACGTCCCCCCCTACACACACACTACAATGTCACATCCCCCCCCCACACACACACACACTACAATGTCAGTGTCACGTCCCCCACACACACTACAATGTCAGTGTCACGTCCCCAACACACACACTGCAATGTCAGTGTCACGTCCCCCCCACACACACACTCACACTACAATGTCAGTGTCACGTCCCACACACACACACTACAATGTCAGTGTCACGTCCCCCACACACACACACTACAATGTCAGTGTCACGTCCCCCTCACACACACACTACAATGTCAGTGTCATGTCCCCCACACACACGTCAGTGTCACGTCCCCCACACACACACACACACTACAATCTCAGTGTCACGTCCCCCTCACACACACTACAATGTCAGTGTCACGTCCCCCTCACACACACACACACTACAATGTCAGTGTCACGTCCCCCACACACACACACACACACACACACACACGTCAGTGTCACGTCCCCCACACACACACACTACAATCTCAGTGTCACGTCCCCCTCACACACACACTCACTACAATGTCAGTGTCACATCCCCCCCACACACTACAACGTCAGTGTCACGTCCCCCCCCACAAACACACTACAATGTCAGTGTCACATCCCCCCCACACACTACAACGTCAGTGTCACGTCCCCCCCACACACTACAACGTCAGTGTCACGTCCCCCCCCACACACTACGTCAGTGTCACGTCCCCCTCACATACACACACACACACACACACTACAATGTCAGTGTCACGTCCCCCCCCCCACACACACACTACAATGTCAGTGTCACGTCCCCCCCACACACACACTACAATGTCAGTGTCACGTCTCCCCCCACACACACTACAATGTCAGTGTCACGTCCCCCCCACACACACATACTACAATGTCAGAGTCACGTCCCCCCCACACACACACACTACAATGTCAGTGTCACGTCCCCCCCACACACACACTACAATGTCAGTGTCACGTCCCCCCCACACACACACTACAATGTCAGTGTCACGTCCCCCACACACACACTACAATGTGTCACGTCCCCCACACACACACTACAATGTCAGTGTCACGTCCCCCACACACACACACACACACTACAATGTCAGTGTCACATCCCCCCCCACACACACACACTACAATGCCAGTGTCACATTCCCCCCCCCACACACACACTACAATGTCAGTGTCACATCCCCCTCACACACACACTACAATGTCAGTGTCACGTCCCCCCCACACACACACACACACACACTATAATGTCAGTGTCACGTCCCTCACACACACACACACACTACAATGTCAGTGTCACGTCCCACACACACACACACACACACACAACAATGTCAATGTCACGTCCCACACACATACACACTACAATGTCAGTGTCACGTCCCACACACACACACACACTACAATGTCAGTGTCACGTCCCCCCCCACACACACACACTACAATGTCAGTGTCATGTCCCCCCCCACACACACTACAATGTCAGTGTCACGTCCCCCCCACACACACATACTACAATGTCAGAGTCACGTCCCCCCCACACACACACACTACAATGTCAGTGTCACGTCCCCCCCCACACACACACTACAATGTCAGTGTCACGTCCCCCACACACACACACTACAATGTCAGTGTCACGTCCCCCACACACACACTACAATGTGTCACGTCCCCCACACACACACTACAATGTCAGTGTCACGTCCCCCACACACACACTACAATGTCAGTGTCACATCCCCCCCCACACACACACACTACAATGCCAGTGTCACATTCCCCCCCCCACACACACACTACAATGTCAGTGTCACATCCCCCTCACACACACACTACAATGTCAGTGTCACGTCCCCCCCACACACACACACACACACACTATAATGTCAGTGTCACGTCCCTCACACACACACACACACACACTACAATGTCAGTGTCACGTCCCACACACACACACACACACAACAATGTCAATGTCACGTCCCACACACATACACACTACAATGTCAGTGTCACGTCCCACACACACACACACACACACACACACACACTACAATGTCAGTGTCACGTCCCCCCCACACACACACACTACAATGTCAGTGTCATGTCCCACACACACACACACTATAATGTCAGTGTCACGTCCCACCACACACACACACACTACAATGTCAGTGTCACGTCCCCCTCACACACACACACACTACAATGTCAGTGTCACGTCCCCCACACACACACTACAATGTCAGTGTCACGTCACACACACACTACAATGTCAGTGTCACGTCCCCCACACACACACTACAATGTCAGTGTCACGTCCCCCACACACACACTACAATGTCAGTGTCACGTCCCCCACACACACTACAATGTCAGTGTCACGTCCCCCACACACACTACAATGTCAGTGTCACGTCCCCCACACACACACACTACAATGTCAGTGTCACGTCCCCCTCACATACATACACTACAATGTCAGTGTCACGTCCCCCTCACACACACACACACACTACAATGTCAGTGCCACGTTCCCCCCCCCCACACACTACAATGTCAGTGTCACGTCCCCCCCACACACACTACAATGTCAGTGTTACGTCCCCCCCACACACACACTACAATGTCAGTGTTACGTCCCCCCACACACACACTACAATGTCAGTGTCACGTCACACACACACACACTACAATGTCAGTGTCACGTCACACACACACACACACACACACACACACGTCAGTGTCACGTCCCCCACACACACACACTACAATCTCAGTGTCACGTCCCCCTCACACACACACTCACTACAATGTCAGTGTCACGTCCCCCCCACACACTACAACGTCAGTGTCACGTCCCCCCCACACACTACAACGTCAGTGTCACGTCCCCCCCCACAAACACACACTACAATGTCAGTGTCTCGTCCCCCCCACACACTACAATGTCAGTGTCACGTCCCCCCCACACACTACAATGTCAGTGTCACGTCCCCCTCACATACACACACTACAATGTCAGTGTCACGTCCCACACACACACACACACTACAATATCAGTGTCACGTCCCCCCCCACACACACACTACAATGTCAGTGTCACTTCCCCCCCACACACACACTACAATGTCAGTGTCACGTCCCCCCCCCACACACACTACAATGTCAGTGTCACGTCCCCCCCCACACACTACAATGTCAGTGTCACGTCCCCCCCACACACACATACTACAATGTCAGTGTCACGTCCCCCCCACACACACACACTACAATGTCAGCGTCACGTCCCACACACACACACACACACACTACAATGTCAGTGTCACGTCCCACACACACACATACACACTACAATGTCAGTGTCACATCCCCCCCCCACACACACACACTACAATGTCAGTGTCACGTCCCCCCCCCACACACACACACACTACAATGTCAGTGTCACATCCCCCCCCACACACACATACTACAATGTCAGTGTCACGTCCCCCACACACACACACACTGCAATGTCAGTGTCACGTCCCACACACACACACACACACACACTATAATGTCAGTGTCACGTCCCCCCCACACACACACACTACAATGTCAGTGTCACGTCCCCCTCACACACACACACTACAATGTCAGTGTCACGTCCCCCACACACACACTACAATGTCAGTGTCACGTCACACACACACTACAATGTCAGTGTCACGTCCCTCACACACACACACTACAATGTCAGTGTCACGTCCCCCACACACACACTACAATGTCAGTGTCACGTCCCCCACACACACTACAATGTCAGTGTCACGTCCTCCACACACACTACAATGTCAGTGTCACGTCCCCCTCACACACACACACACACACACACACACACTACAATGTCAGTGCCACGTCCCCCTCACACACACACACACACTACAATGTCAGTGCCACGTCCCCCTCACACACACACACACACTACAATGTCAGTGCCACGTCCCCCACACACACACACTACAATGTCAGTGCCACGTTCCCCCCCCCCACACACACTACAATGTCAGTGTCACGTCCCCCACACACACACACTACAATGTCAGTGTCACGTCCCCCCCACACACACACTACAATGTCAGTGTTACGTCCCCCCCACACACACACACTACAATGTCAGTGTTACGTCCCCCCCACACACACACTACAATGTCAGTGTCACGTCCCCCCCCACACACACACACTACAATGTCAGTGTCACGTCCCCCCCCACACACACACTACAATGTCAGTGTCACGTCCCCCCCACACAAACACTACAATGTCACGTCCCACACACACACACACACACACACACACACACACAGTACGATGTCAGTGTAATGTCCCACACACACACACACACAGTACGATGTCAGTAGAACGTCCCCCACATACACAGTACTGTCAGTATAACGTGCTGTACACACAGTATGATGTCAATATAACGTCAACCCACACACACCGTCCCATGTCAGTATAACATCAACCGACACACACAGTACGATGTTAGTGTAACGACCCCCACACACAGTAACAAGTCAGTAAAACGTCCCACACAGTATGATGTCAGTAAATCACCCCCCGCACAGCATGATGTCATTATATTGTACCCCGCCTTCTCAGTATGCCAGTATATCGTCCCCAACAGATAATACGATGTGTCAATATAAGGTCCTCTACTCATAGAAGGATGTGATGACTGATGACAGGATATGGAATGGCATAGACCCTCATGGTCTTTAAACAACCATAACTACAGTATATTTCAAGCCTAATAAACAGAACATACGTTTGGATGCCACCAACGTCTAAAGCTTTATTTACAAGCGTCATACATAAGGACCCCTGCTATACAGCCCCCTCCATATGGAGCCCTCTATACACCAAACTGAGGAACACCGGCAGGTAAAGAAAAACGAGCGTCATACATAAGGACCCCTGCTATACAGCGAGCCCCCTCCATATGGAGCCCTCTATACACCTCATCGAGGAACACCAGCAGGTAAACCAGCGTGATAGACAAGGACCTCCACTATACAGCGAGCCCCTCTATACCTCCCACAATACACCACTGCGACCACTGCCCCTACAACTGCTAGCAGGAATCGCGCAGGTAGAACATCACACGAGTATTGCTCTCTGCGTCCCACGTGACCGCTGAGACATGTGACGTCACATCTATCAGGCGTTCATTATTGGTAGATACAGAATGCACGTGCTCTTTCCCGGTATGACGTCACTTCCGCCACTAGTTAGGGGTGTGGTCTGATTTCACAAGGCGATGCCAATGCATCCTGCAACTCGCCATTTGTGGACGATAGAGTCTAAATCCCAGTGGCCAGAGGGACCTCTGCTGATGTCACGACCATGTGACCGCACTCTTGTGTGGGAGGAGCCTGTAGTTCCCGGCAGTCTGTGTACAGTTTGTTGTTTCCCAACTGTTTTCCAGCTCTAGGAGTGTGATTTAACAGGAGATGAGTCATATCTGATGGAAGCTTACCATATATGTGCGTCAGGGGGATATAAAAAGGGATTGTAGGTCAACGTCTCTGGGTCCAAAAGTGTGCAGCAGTAGGTGCAATGCTCTGTCTGAGGGAGGGGGTGTGCAATGCTCTGTCTGGAGGAGGGGGTGTGCAATGCTCTGTCTGGAGGAGGGGGTGTGCAATGCTCTGTCTGGAGGAGGGGGTGCTCAATGCTCTGTCTGGAGGAGGGGGTGTGCAATGCTCTGTCTGAGGGAGGGGGGTGCAATGCTCTGTCTGGAGGAGGGGGTGCTCAATGCTCTGTCTGGAGGAGGGGGTGTGCAATGCCCTGTCTGAGGGAGGGGGGTGCAATGCTGTGTCTTGAGGTGGGGGGAGTGCAATGCTCTGTCGGGAGGAGGGGGGTGTGCAATGCTCTGTCTGGAGGAGGGGGGTGTTCAATGCTCTGTCAGAAGGGGATGCAATGCTGTGTTGAAGGAGGGAGGGGGGTGCAATGCCCTGTCTGAGGGAGGGGGGTGCAATGCTGTGTCTTGAGGTGGGGGAGTGCAATGCTCTGTCGGGAGGAGGGGGTGCAATGCTGTGCCTGGAGGAGGGAGGGGGTGCAGTGCTGCGTCTGGAGGAGGGAGGGGGTTACGGTGCGGAGGAGGGAGGGGGGGTGCAGTGCTGTGCCTGGAGGAGGGAGGGGGTGCAATGCTGCGTCTGGAGGAGGGAGGGGGTTACGGTGCGGAGGAGGGAGGGGGGGTGCAGTGCTGTGCCTGGAGGAGGGAGCGGGTGCAATGCTGCGTCTGGAGGAGGGAGGGGGGGGTGCAGTGCTGCGTCTGGAGGAGGGAGGGGGGGTGCAGTGCTGCGTCTTGAGGAGGGAGGGGGGGTGCAGTGCTGCGTCTTGAGGAGGGAGGGGGGGGTGCAGTGCTGCGTCTTGAGGAGGGAGGGGGGGTGCAGTGCTGCGTCTTGAGGAGGGAGGGGGGGTGCAGTGCTGCGTCTTGAGGAGGGAGGGGGGGTGCAGTGCTGCGTCTTGAGGAGGGAGGGGGGGTGCAGTGCTGTGCCTGGAGGAGGGAGCGGGTGCAATGCTGCGTCTGGAGGAGGGAGGGGGGGTGCAGTGCTGCTTCTGGAGGAGGGAGGGGGGGTGCAGTGCTGCGTCTTGAGGAGGGAGGGGGGGTGCAGTGCTGCGTCTGGAGGAGGGAGAGGGGGGGCCAATGCTCTGTCTGAAGAAGGGGGTGTGTGTAATGTGGAACTGTCTGACCTGAGATACATCGGTTTGCGAAAGTATACAACCCCCCTTGGCATTTTTCGTGTTTTGCTACCTCACAACCTTGAATTTACCTTTTGTGTGTTTGTTTTTTTCAGGGGTTTGCATCAGTTCATGTAAAGAACGTGCCGTCAACTGAACATTTTTTATATTTTTATTATTTTTTTTTTTTATTTTTTTTTGGTGAAGCAAACAACAAATATTTAAATAAATAATAAGTGTGCATAACTATTTACCCCCCTAAAGTCAGTACTTTGTGGAGTTTCCTTTATGTGGCAATTACAGCTGCAAATCGCTTTGGATAAGTCTCTAAGCTTTACCCATCCTGACACTGGGATTTTTGCCCCTTCCTCGAGCTAAAGGTGGTCCGTCGCCTTCATTTGATGGTTTCCTCCGGTGAGCAGCGTCTTCACGTCTGACCACAGATTCTCCATTCCTCCGGTGAGCAGCGATCTTCTCCTCTGACCACAGATTCTCCATTCCTCCGGTGAGCAGCCTTCTTCACGTTTGACCACAGATTCTCCATTCCTCCGGTGAGCAGCGATCTTCTCCTCTGGCCACAGATTCTCCATTGCTCCGGTGAGCAGCCTTCTTCACGTTTGACCACAGATTCTCCATTCCTCCGGTGAACAGCCATCTTCTCCTCTGACCACAGATTCTCCATTCCTCCGGTGAGCAGCGATCTCCTCTGGCCACAGATTCTCCATTCCTCTGGTGAGCAGCCTTCTTCACGTCTGACCACAGATTCTCCATTCCTCCGGTGAGCAGCCTTCTTCACGTCTGACCACAGATTCTCCATTTCTCCGATGAGCAGCGTCTTCACGTCTGACCACAGATTCTCCATTCCTCCGGTGAGCAGCGTCTTCTCCTCTGACCACAGATTCTCCATTCCTCCGGTGAGCAGCGATCTTCTCCTCTGGCCACAGATTCTCCATTCCTCCGGTGAGCAGCCTTCTTCACGTTTGACCACAGATTCTCCATTCCTCCGGTGAACAGCCATCTTCTCCTCTGACCACAGATTCTCCATTCCTCCGGTGAGCAGCCTTCTTCACGTTTGACCACAGATTCTCCATTTCTCCGATGAGCAGCGTCTTCACGTCTGACCACAGATTCTCCATTCCTCCGGTGAGCAGCGTCTTCACGTCTGACCACAGATTCTCCATTCCTCCGGTGAGCAGCCTTCTTCACGTTTGACCACAGATTCTCCATTTCTCCGATGAGCAGCGTCTTCACGTCTGACCACAGATTCTCCATTCCTCCGGTGAGCAGCGTCTTCTCCTCTGACCACAGATTCTCCATTCCTCCGGTGAGCAGCGATCTTCTCCTCTGGCCACAGATTCTCCATTCCTCCGGTGAGCAGCCTTCTTCACGTTTGACCACAGATTCTCCATTCCTCCGGTGAACAGCCATCTTCTCCTCTGACCACAGATTCTCCATTCCTCCGGTGAGCAGCCTTCTTCACGTTTGACCACAGATTCTCCATTTCTCCGATGAGCAGCGTCTTCACGTCTGACCACAGATTCTCCATTCCTCCGGTGAGCAGCGTCTTCTCCTCTGACCACAGATTCTCCATTCCTCCGGTGAGCAGCGATCTTCTCCTCTGGCCACAGATTCTCCATTCCTCCGGTGAGCAGCCTTCTTCACGTTTGACCACAGATTCTCCATTCCTCCGGTGAACAGCCATCTTCTCCTCTGACCACAGATTCTCCATTCCTCCGGTGAGCAGCCTTCTTCACGTTTGACCACAGATTCTCCATTTCTCCGATGAGCAGCGTCTTCACGTCTGACCACAGATTCTCCATTCCTCCGGTGAGCAGCGTCTTCACGTCTGACCACAGATTCTCCATTCCTCCGGTGAGCAGCCTTCTTCACGTTTGACCACAGATTCTCCATTTCTCCGATGAGCAGCGTCTTCACGTCTGACCACAGATTCTCCATTCTTCTGGTGAGCAGCGTCTTCCGTCTGACCACAGATTTTCCATTGGATAAGGTCTGGGCTGTGACTCGGCCGCTCCAATACATTTACACGTTTCCCCTTACGCCCTCCAGTGCGGCTTTAGCAGGAGCTTTGGGTCATAGTCTTGTTGGAAGGTGAAACATCCGTCCAAGACTCATCACTAATCACAATAATCAATCAAGATGATAGATAAAGCTTCAAACCTCCGACCAACATAAAACCACATTTTCCAGATGATGCTGATGTAAAGCCGACAGGAGGGAAGAAACGTCATTTATTAACCATGGTGTGAGGTCTCACTGTCTGCTGTCTGGATTAAATGGATAATCATTAAAAGTTTGGAAATAAGTATTTTGTTGGTCTTTTTGTAAAAATGATGATGTTTGTTTATTTCTAAAAATATCAACTTACTGTATTTTTGGACCATAAGACGCACCCTGGTTTTAAAGGTGGAAAAATTTTTTTAACAAAAAATGTGGTCATGACACACTGTTATGGGGCGAGGATCTGCTGCTAACACAGTATGGGGGTGATTTAAAAAAAAAAACAAAACACAAAAAAACAAAACTGCGTGCGGTTTTCCCAATTTTGATAACCAGCCAAGATCAAGTCTCACAGCTAGGGGCTGGTATTCTCAGGCTGGGGAGACTCAAGTTATTGGGAGCCCCCAAGCCTAAAAATATCAGCCAGCAGCCACCCAGAATTGTCACATCCATTAGATCCGACAGTCCTGGGACTTTTCCCAGCGCATCCTGATTGCCCTGATGCGGTGGTAATTGGGGTAATAAGGAGTTAATGGCAGCCCATAGCTGCAACTAAGTCCTAGCTTAGTTACTTAGGTTGAAAAAAGACCTAGGTCCATCTAGTTCAACCTTCCTCCACCAATTCTACATTTGGTCACCAAGTCATTTATAACCAACAATGTTGTGTGTACTGAGGAAATCATCCAGCCCTTTTTTAAAAGCTGTTCTAGTATCTGCCATTACTACCTCTTGTGGTAGGGCATTCTACAGTCTGACTGCTCTAACTGTAAACAACCCTTTCCTATTTAGCTGCCTGAATGGCAGCCATCTATGGGACACCCCCTCATCACTAAACTGTAGTGAAAGTAAGTAAACACAGACAAATAAAAATCCTTTATTTGAAATAAAAGACAAAAAAACCCTTCTTTCACCACTTTATTAACCCTTAAAATACCCGGGTCGGACGTAATCCAAACGACGTCCCACGACGCATCCAGCTCTGCTAAATCTGACAATCAGAGAGCGACCATAGAACACAATCGCTCTCTGTGAGGGTCAGGCCGCAAGTGAAGAGAGCCGCTGGGATCAGCGGTGACTCCAGCTGTCACCGCACATCACCTGACTGAAGACACCACGGATCTCAGTCACTACAGCTGCGGCCGGATTTGTGGTAACAGGTGGAGGACTCCCGCTGTATACTCACCTTTCCTCACTCCACTCAGCATTGCAGTGTCTTCCTGTCTGTGCCAGCAGCAGCTCCGCTGACCTGTGTGGAGCTGTGTGTACAGCGATGAAGTCATCGCTGTGCTCATCGCTCTCCACACAGCGATCCGGCAGACAGGAGGACACCGCGATGCTCCAGGGAACAGTGACCAGTGAGTATACAGTACTTATTCATTGCCCCTGCGCTGATGATGGTGCACGGGGGGCAGTGAATACAGCCGCACATGATCATTCCAAGCTGTAGTTACCAGGCTTCACGCAGGCCGGCTCTTCAGTATGCACGCATCCCCCGCCCATCATCTCGCCCACCTGTAAGCGCCGGCTTCAGGGCTGAGAGATGATGGGTGGGAGGATGGGCGTGCATATGAAATGAGTGGGCGCACGTGGTCAGGGTAGCGCTGCTACAGCCTGTTCGTGCCTCTGATGACCCGCTCCACCATCACCGCACCGCAGCCAACGGACTAGAAGACGCACCCCCCACTCCTCCCCCCCCCCCCCCCAAAATTTTGGGGGAAAAAAGTAGCTCCTATAGTCCGAAAAATACGGTAAATTTACAATTTAATATAAAAAGAATGTGCTAGAAAGAAAAATACAATCTCAAAATCACTGCGACATCTTGAAATATTGCAGTTATTACCACATAGTGAGCTGTCAGATTTTATCTAGTCACTGAGGGGTTAACACCATATTTGCAGATTAATAGCATTTTTAAATTAACAGATTCCCTTTAATGTAAAATATATACTTGTATTAATTTTGTATTTTACAAAGTTTTATAAATATATAAGCTTTATATTGTCATTTATTTTTTTAACACCATTATATTATGGAGCATCATATAGGGCACATTATATTATGGAGCACCATATAGGGCATAATATATTATGGAGCATCATATAGGGTACGTTATATTATGGAGCACCATATAGGGCATATTATATTATGGAGCATCATATAGGGTATGTTATATTATGGAGCACCATATAGGGCATATTATATTATGGAGCATCATATAGGGTATGTTATATTATGGAGCACCATATAGGGTACGTTATATTATGGAGCACCATATAGGGCATATTATATTATGGAGCATCATATAGGGCACATTATATTATGGAGCACCATATAGGGCATAATATATTATGGAGCATCATATAGGGTACGTTATATTATGGAGCACCATATAGGGCATATTATATTATGGAGCATCATATAGGGTACGTTATATTATGGAGCACCATATAGGGCATATTATATTATGGAGCATCATATAGGGTACGTTATATTATGGAGCACCATATAGGGCATAATATATTATGGAGCATCATATAGGGTACGTTATATTATGGAGCACCATATAGGGCATATTATATTATGGAGCATCATATAGGGTACGTTATATTATGGAGCACCATATAGGGCATATTATATTATGGAGCATCATATAGGGTACGTTATATTATGGAGCACCATATAGGGCATATTATATTATGGAGCATCATATAGGGTACGTTATATTATGGAGCACCATATAGGGCATATTATATTATGGAGCATCATATAGGGTACGTTATATTATGGAGCACCATATAGGGCATATTATATTATGGAGCACCATATAGGGCATATTATATTATGGAGCACCATATAGGGCATATTATATTATGGAGCACCATATAGGGCATATTATATTATGGAGCACCATATAGGGTACATTATATTATGGAGCATCATATAGGGCACATTATATTATGGAGCACCATATAGGGCATATTATATTATGGAGCATCATATAGGGTACGTTATATTATGGAGCACCATATAGGGCATATTATATTATGGAGCATCATATAGGGTACGTTATATTATGGAGCACCATATAGGGCATATTATATTATGGAGCATCATATAGGGTACGTTATATTATGGAGCACCATATAGGGCATAATATATTATGGAGCATCATATAGGGTACGTTATATTATGGAGCACCATATAGGGCATATTATATTATGGAGCATCATATAGGGTACGTTATATTATGGAGCACCATATAGGGCATATTATATTATGGAGCATCATATAGGGTACGTTATATTATGGAGCACCATATAGGGCATATTATATTATGGAGCATCATATAGGGCACATTATATTATGGAGCACCATATAGGGCATAATATATTATGGAGCATCATATAGGGCACGTTATATTATGGAGCACCATAGAGGGCATATTATATTATGGAGCATCATATAGGGTACGTTATATTATGGAGCACCATATAGGGCATATTATATTATGGAGCATCATATAGGGTACGTTATATTATGGAGCACCATATAGGGCATATTATATTATGGAGCATCATATAGGGTACGTTATATTATGGAGCACCATATAGGGCATATTATATTATGGAGCATCATATAGGGTACGTTATATTATGGAGCACCATATAGGGCATATTATATTATGGAGCATCATATAGGGTACGTTATATTATGGAGCACCATATAGGGCATATTATATTATGGAGCATCATATAGGGTACGTTATATTATGGAGCACCATATAGGGCATATTATATTATGGAGCATCATATAGGGTACGTTATATTATGGAGCACCATATAGGGCATATTATATTATGGAGCATCATATAGGGTACGTTATATTATGGAGCACCATATAGGGCATATTATATTATGGAGCACCATATAGGGCATATTATATTATGGAGCACCATATAGGGCATATTATATTATGGAGCACCATATAGGGCATATTATATTATGGAGCATCATATAGGGTACGTTATATTATGGAGCACTATATACGGCATATTATATTATGGAGCATCATATAGGGCACATTATATTATGGAGCATCATATAGGGTACATTATATTATGGAGCATCATATAGGGCATATTATATTATGGAGCATCATATAGGGCACATTATATTATGAAGCATCATATAGGGTACATTATATTATGGAGCATCATATAGGGCACATTATATTATGGAGCATCATATAGGATGCATTATACTGTATGGAGGGCTATGTGGGGCACATTATTCTGTACAGAAGACTATATGGGGCACACTGTATGATATGGAAGGCAATGTAGGGGGAATTCTAGTATATGGAGGAATATATAGGGAATCTAGGTGGTTCAGTAGAATGAATATTATTTTTTAAGGGCTGCAAAGCTGGGAAAAAATATATACACCCACCACCCTTAGAGCCGTGTAGCTAATACCCATTACATTACATGTACTTGATTATCTCAGGTCCACAAAGGTCTGTACGTGAAGGTTGCCTGGAGGAGTATGTCAGTCAGGCTGAAACAGCTTGCAGGACATACTCCTCCAGACAACCTTCACGTAGAGACCTTGATAAAGGCCGAAACATTGGTCTTATCCAGGATTGGTTGCTCTGTTACTAGAATAAAGAACCGTTGCATGAATATTTGACTCTTCATTTGTGGACCTGCGATAATCAACTACATACTGTATAAGATTTTTTTTTTCTCATGGACACGACATTATTTTGCTGAAAATATATTCAGGGATATTCTCAAATATACCCATTACATTACACCACTACTCCCATAGAAGTGGACAGAGGAGGGTCACACATATTTAAGGGAGTAATAGTGTAATGTGTGACCCCCGCTTCGTTTTCTACATTGCTACTCCCATCAAAATAGAGCGGGATCACACATTTGTATGTGAGTAGTAGTGTAATGTGTCCATTCTATGGGAGTAGTAATGTAGTGGACAGAGCGGGGGTCACACATTACACTACTGCTTACATACAAGTGGATGGAGCGTCGGGGGTCACACATTACACCACTGCTCCCATAGAAGTGGAGGGAGCGGCGGGGGTCACACATTACACCACTGCTCCCATAGAAGTGGAGGGAGCAGCGGGGGTCACACATTACACCACTGCTCCCATAGAAGTGGAGGGAGCAGCGGGGGTCACACATTACACCACTGCTCCCATAGAAGTGGAGGGAGCGGCAGGGGTCACACATTACACCACTGCTCCCATAGAAGTGGAGGGAGCGGCGGGGGTCACACATTACACCACTGCTCCCATAGAAGTGGAGGGAGCAGCGGGGGTCACACATTACACCACTGCTCCCATAGAAGTGGACGGAGCGGGGATCACACATTGTCCACTTGTATATAAGCAGTAGTGCAGAGTGGGGGTCACACGTTACACCACTGCTTATATACAAGTGGAAAGAGCGGGGGTCACACATTACACCACTGCTTACATATAAGTGGACAAAGCATGGTAACTATGCTTCTGCTGTGATGACGTTACTTTGGGATATAAATCTGCTGAGATGTTGGGACGAGCTCTTATGGCTTCTGTATGTTTTATATTACAGAGTTGTAAAATTAATGGAAAGAGAAATGATTAGTAGCTAGACAGATGATGCCTGTAAATGACGATATCTTGGGGAATTGGGGTACTGTAGAGAAACCTGATCATGGTAAGCGTGAGCAGAACATGGACGCTATAATGATGACTGGAGTGGGCTGAAAAGCTTCCACAAGGCGCAAAGATGACACTTGAAAATGAAAATAAGCAACTTTACTAAAGGTAGAAAGCTAAAGATTTTTCCAAAGCTCAGTTATAGCCTTAAGTGCACACATTTCAATGCGGTTTTGGTCCATTGATGGGTACATTTTTTTTTTCCCCATTTTCCCTATATTCAATGCAAAAACACAGGTCAGAAAGGCTATGGCTATGTGCGCACACTGCATCTTTGTAGACCACAAAGATGCATGTTTTTGGCCTAAAAAATGCATCCAAAAATCACATGTGTTTTGCTGCGTTTTTGTTACTGCATTTTTTTTAAAGGAGAAACAAAACAGGATAGGATAATTGTTAGCTAGAATAGATAGAAAAAATAGAATAGATAAAACAGAATATATAATAAGAAAAAAACAATAGATTCTGCTATGTCTATCAATAGAGGGATAGCTAGCTTGGCCAGCTTTTTTTTTTTTGTAAAAAAAATAAATAAATGTGGGGTTTCCCCCCCATTTTTCATATTGAGCACAGGAACAGCAACAGCTGCAGACTACAACCCTCAGCTGTCTGCTATACCTTGGCTGGTTATGAAAAACTGAGGGGATCCCATATTTGTTTTTTTTTAAATGACGTGGGGTCCCTCCGCCCCCCTTTTTCTAAAACTAGCTAAGGTATAGCAGACAACTGGAGGCTGAGATTATATGGGTGGGATGGGCCATAGTTATTTGGTCCTTTCCAACAATAGCAGCTTAGAGCTGCCCCAGAAGTGCAGCTTCCATTAGATCCGCCAGTTCTGGCGTGGGCTCCGGCTCTTCCTGTTGCCCTGGTGCGGTGGCAATCAGGTTAATAAGGAGTTAATAGCAGCCCATTGCTGCCACTAAGTCCTAGATTAGTGATGGCAGGCATCTGAGACACCTGTAATCACTTATCTGTAAGTAAGTAAGGAAAATAACACCCCCCCCAAAAATCCTTTATTTGAAATAAGACAAAAAAGCCCCCTTTTTCACCACTTTATTAACCCCTAAAACACCCCTCCTGGTCCG
Source organism: Anomaloglossus baeobatrachus (assembly GCF_048569485.1). Taxonomy (NCBI): domain Eukaryota; kingdom Metazoa; phylum Chordata; class Amphibia; order Anura; family Aromobatidae; genus Anomaloglossus; species Anomaloglossus baeobatrachus. Next base: position 318,405,756 of record NC_134358.1, on the reverse strand, counting down.
ACGTAATCCACACGAGGTCCCACGACTCATCCAGTACCGCTACATCTGAATCTCACAGCAAGAGCCATAGAACATGACTGCTTGCTGTGAGGTTCAGGCCGCGACTAAAGTGAGCCATGCAATCAGTGGTGACATTAATCAGGTGATGTGCGGTCACTGCTGGAGTACTCAATCTGACCGGAAATTACATGAGTGACGTCACCGATGATCACGCGGCTCACTCCAGTTACTGCATGGAGCTCACAGCGGGAGTCTTGTTTTATGGTGCTCGTTGTGAATTTCAGATGTAGTAGTGCGGGAAGCGTCTTAGGATCTCGTGTAAATTACGTCAAACATGGAGGGGTGTTTGGGGGTTAATAAAGTGGTGAAAGAGGATGCTTTTTTTTGTCTTTCATTTTAACTAAAGGATTTTTGGGGAGTTTGTGTTTATTTACTTTCACTTACAGATTAGTGATGGGCGGTCTTATAGACGCCTGCCATCACTAATCTATGATTTAGTGGCAGCTATTAATTTCTTATTACCTAATTGCTACTGCACCAGGGCAATTGGGAAGATTCGGCAGACTGATATTTTTAGGCTGGGGCAGTCTAATAACCATAGACCTCCCCAGTCTGAGAATACCAGCCCCCAGCTGTGGGCTTTATTTTGGCTGGGTATGAGGGGACCGCACGTCGGTATTATTTATTTTACTACATGATATAGACCCGATAAAGAAAGAGGACTGAAGAAAAATGCTGAATCAATATCAAAAGTTTATTACGTTAAATTCAAAGTGCCATGCAGTAAATCACATTAATAATTGTACATAGAAAAAGAGGATGGGGAACAAGTGGTGTAGACAAAAAAACAATTGCCGGGTACGGACTGGCAGGCAAAAGTGTTCTACATGTGAAAGCTCCCAAACGCCTGACATATGGTAGAGGCTAAACTATATACTGGAAAGCAAAGGGTAATGCAGGTAAATAATTAAACTTGTGGGGGATTACTCTGCTAGGGGGGAGGGAAGGGAACGCCCTGGAAAAGCCGAGGTTATGAAAAATGATGTAGGACTGGCAAACAGAGGACATCCTGGGGTGAAATGTACCTATAAAAAATTTCAAGTGAGAGCAGAAAAACCCCCTGTGGAGGAATAGTCCTAAATGAATGATCAGTCAATGATCAGTGGCTAAACCGGGGAATACCACCTTAAGAAAATCCATGGGACAGTATCCAGTGGATGGTAACAAGGGTATACCTAGAGAGAAACTTAGAATGGAAAATAGATAGTATTGTGGTGACCCACAGGAAGGACAGAAGTAGATGTCCAGGGATAATAATTGCAGTTAGACCAATATCAATTGTCAGGCAGGGGCATGGCAAAGTTGCCCGTTAAATGAACATATTACCTTGGTCCTGACGCACATTTCGCGGCTTTCAGTGCATCGCTTGCGCTTCATCATGGGGGAAAGTGAGGAGTGGTGCACATATCCGGTAATGTGACCCATAAATACCTCCGCGGAAGTGGGAACCGCGAATAGGATTCACAGTTCCGGAGTCAGACGGTGCATGCGCGATCCCGCCAAGACGTCCCCCGTTTCGCAACCCCAGCAGTCAAGGAGTCAGATGCATGCGCGGGGGTTCGAGCAAAATTGCCCAAACCCCCGCGCATGCGCGGACTCCATGGAGACGCCGGAGCGCGGCCAGGAGACGGGAGGCGGGCGCGCGCATGCGCACAAGACTCCGGACTCGGTGAATGGATATACAGAGATGCGAGTATGGTGAGGTAAGGAAACAAATGAGAGGGCGGTACCAACAGAGCATGTAACAAGCACATACCATATAGTCATTCATAGTGAATTGCACAAGTTTATATAGACTATAAGATGAGAAGCAGAAAAAACGGAATGTGCAGGGAACATACATAAAATGCTTATCGCATGATGGATCACAAACATTTACAATGTATGGAGTAACTGTGAGACAGGAAACCGCCAGATAGAATGTAAGGTGAAGTCGCATCTCCAGAAGATCACTGGTACTTGCAGACAATCAGATCCACTCCAAATTAATTGAGGTCACATAGGATATGTTGCAACATATTAAAAAGCTGAAAGGGAAAAGACAAATACATAAATATATAAATCAAAATGATAAAAAGCCACAGAAAACCCGAACAATGGATGTGTGGCCAAGCATTATCATAATCAAAAATTTCAATTACAAGTGTGCAGAGTAAATATATATGAGCAGGCAGTACCATTGCAATTATAAAAACAGAGAAAAGTCCCACTTAGAGGAAAGGGGAGGTCAAGTGAAGCTGGCCTAAAGAAATTAAGCAAAGCTCAAGGCTTCATTTAGACCCTTAGGGGCAACCGTATCCAAAGCCACAATCCATTTGGTTTCCCTTTGGGAAAGCATTTTTTGATATTGCCACCCCGTATGCCGCAGTGGACCACATCAATCCCACGTATTTTGAGGGTTTTGGGGTCACAGTTATGATATGTTTTAAAATGGCGGGGTAGGGTTTTTAATAGAGAAAAATAAACCATCTTCTTGGCTGTGCCAATGTTCCTCACATGCTCCCTCACCCGTATCCGTAATTCCCTAGATGTGAGTCCTACATAGATGAAAGGACAATTGCAAGTAGCATAATTGATGACATTTTCAGTACTACAGGAAATCCGGTGTTTAATCGTAAATGAGCATAGGGAATCGGAACTGGCGAAGGAGTTGCAACGAAGGACATTGGCACAGGCAAGGCAGTGCCCGCATGGAAAGCACCCCAGGGTGGGACCGCTGGAACCAAATGTATTGGGTTTTTTGGCAATGTAGTGGCTATGGACTAAGAAATCGCTCAAATTTCTAGCTCTCATGGCCGTGGCCAGCGGTGTAGGGGAGAGAGACCGGGACAGAATCGGGTCTGTTTTGAGAACACACCAGTGACGGGCCAAGATGTCTCCGGAGGATGGAGGTAAACCGAGGATTGGAATCACTGAAAGTACGCTTTGATGGCTGATGGAGAAGTAAAGTCCTGGGGGCCCTCCTAACCATGGCCGTCGTGTGGCGCCCTGGACAAGCCAGGACGTCACAGGTACTGCAACAACACACCCCACACCCAGGGCCGTATTTACCATTAGGCACCCGTGGTCCCGTGCCTAGGGCGGCAGGATGCAGGGGGTGGCACCTTCTAGCAGTAAAAAAAAAAAAATTTTTTTTTTACACATTCATTAAATCCGCTGTATTTTCGGAGGGGGGAGAGGCGCACCTTTTATTTATTTGTATCCGCGTCAATTAAGACGCGAATGCAGACAAACTGTGGCGGCCGGGCACAGAGAGCTGATTGACCCCGGAACTGCCGGCGCCTGCACTTCCGGGGTCACAGGCGCGCCAATCAGCTCCTTCCTTTTTTTTTTTTTTTAATCCAATCAATTTTTATTGTAGGAAGTTACATTACAAAAAGGAGAAATTCAGGTATCATTGGCAATAATACACAAAGAAAACAACGCTGTAACATGTGGTAGTATCACCTTTGATTATGATTCACATTTCCTGTCACACCACCACCAATCATGTCTGATGCAAGTTGCAACTTTTTTTAGGTTAATCAATACCCAATACGTATAGAGTCAACCTACCAATTTACTCTTTAATCCTCAAAACGAGGGATCCAAACAACCAGAACCAGAGAGTAAGAAAGGAAGATAAGAAAAGGGAGGGGAGAGAGAGGTGGGGGAGAGGGGGAGAACCATGGATGGTTGCAAGGAAGCAACCAGGGAGGGGGAGGGGGGAGGGAGGGAATTGGATGGTGTTTCGGGGTAGCCCGAGCAGTAACAACAACAGAGATTTAAACACCTTGAATATTGACATGTGGTATGGGTGAACTCCCTGCGTAACACTCTCTTTGACCCTATTTGACCCATTTTTAATTATCAACAGTTTGCCCTTGAGACAGATGCCTGACAGGGGATGCATATACAGAGTTTAGCCACGTGTCCCAAATCTGAAGTATTTTGTTTTTGGTGCGGATGGAGTGAGCCAGACAGAACTCGTATTGGCATTGGAGATTAATTCGGTTATATAGTTCAACTAATGTAGGCGTCTTTGGGGATTTCCAGTGCAAACTTATGCAATATCTGGCAGCTACTAGAATGTGAACTAATAAACCCCTGGATTCCCAAGAGAACTCCTCTATACCCACGTTTAGCACTGCCAGACCTGGATTCGGATTAATAGGATTGCCTGTCAGCTCACCCATCAGGCCAAACACCTCCAACCAGAACGAGAAAACCTTGGGACAAGCCCACCAGCAGTGACCAAGAGTACCCCTTTGGAGGCAGCCCTTCCAACAATGTGGCGAATAATTTGGGAGGAACTGTGCTAAGTTGGCTGGGGACCGATACCATCGCAGGTGTACTTTTTTCAGTTGCTCCAGATGATTTATACACTTGGAATATTTTTGGATATTTGCTGATGCCGAGTGCCAGTTTGAAGGAGAGGTAGAGACACTCAACTCCACGTCCCATTTATTCATATAAGGAGATTTTTGCTCTTCGGGGGGGTTATTGAGCCATTTGTATGTCGAGGAGATACCTTTGGATTTAATTATCTTTTTAAATACCAAAGCCTTTGTTGTAGGTAACAGAGGATTCGACTTTGGAGGAAATTTAGAGGCCAGAAAATGACTAATTTGGATGTTGTTGAAGGTGATGAGGGTAAAGCCAACCTGCTGAATGACTTTTTTTCTACGGTTTTTATACAAGAAAATGCCATGGCAGATGACATGACCAGTGATACCATAAATTCACCCTTGAATATTACCTGCTTAACCCAGCAGGAAGTACGCCGCCGCCTCGAAATCACTAAGGTTGACAAATCTCCGGGCCCGGATGGCATACACCCCAGAGTACTACAGGAATTGAGTTCTGTGATAGATAGACCATTATTTTTAATCTTCTCAGATTCCTTAATAACAGGGTCGGTACCGCAGGACTGGCGCATAGCAAATGTGGTGCCAATATTCAAAAAGGGGACAAAAACTGAGCCGGGAAATTATAGGCCGGTAAGTTTAACCTCTACGGTTGGTAAAATCCTTGAGGGTTTCTTGAGAGATGCTATACTGGACTATCTCAAGAAAAATAACCTTATGACAGAGTATCAACATGGGTTTATGAGGGATCGATCCTGTCAAACTAATTTGATCAGCTTCTATGAAGAGGTAAGTTCAAGTCTGGACCAGGGAAATGCAGTGGATGTTGTGTATATGGACTTTTCAAAAGCTTTTGATACGGTGCCACACAAAAGGTTGGTACATAAAATGAGAATAATGGGGATAGGGGAAAATATGTGTAACTGGGTTAAAAACTGGCTCAGTGATAGGAAACAAAGGGTGGTTATTAATGGTACGTACTCGGACTGGGTCTCAGTTCATAGTGGGGTACCACAGGGGTCAGTATTGGGCCCGCTTCTTTTCAACATATTTATAAATGACCTTGTTGGGGGCATGCGGAGTAGAATTTCAATATTTGCAGATGATACTAAACTCTGCAGGGTAATCAATACAGAGGAGGATAATTTTATATTACAGGGAGATTTATGTAAATTGGAGGATTGGGCTGAGAAGTGGCAATTGAAGTTTAATGTAGATAAATGTAAGGTCATGCACTTGGGTAGAGGAAATAACATTTATGATTATGTACTTAATTGTAGAACACTGGGTAAAACAGACACAGAAAAAGACTTGGGTGTATGGGTGGATGGTAAACTTCACTTTAGTGGCCAGTGTCAGGCAGCTGCTGCCAGGGCTAATAAAATAATGGGATGTATTAAAAGAGGTATAAGTGTTCATGAAAAAAATATAGTTCTACCTCTGTACAAGTCACTAGTGCGACCGCACTTAGAATACTGTGTACAATTCTGGTCACCGATATATAAGAAGGACATAGCTGAACTGGAGAGGGTGCAGAGAAGAGCGACCAAGATTATTAGAGGAATGGGTGGGCTGCAATACGAAGACAGGTTATTAAACTTGGGGTTATTTAGTTTGGAAAAACGAAGGCTTAGGGGGGATCTAATCACAATGTATAAATATATGAGGGGACAGTACAGAGACCTTTCCAAAGATCTTTTTACACCTAGGCCTGCGACTGGAACACGGGGGCATCCGATACGTCTGGAGGAAAGAAGGTTTAATCATAATCACAGACGAGGATTCTTTACTGTACGAGCAGTGAGACTATGGAACTCTCTGCCGCATGATGTTGTAATGAGTGATTCACTACTAACATTTAAGCAGAGCCTGGATGCCTTTCTTGAAAAATTTAATATTACCAGTTATGTATATTAGATTTTATGACAGGGTGTTGATCCAGGGAACTAGTCTGATTGCCGGATGTGGAGTCAGGAAGGAAATTTTTTCCCCATTGGAACTTGTTTGCCACATTGGGTTTTTTTTTGCCTTCCTCTGGATCAACATGTTAGGCTACGGGTTGAACTAGATGGACTTAGAGTCTCCCTTCAACCTTAAAAACTATGATACTATGATACTATGATAGAAACAGCCCTTTAAAGAGGGGTGTTCCCGTACTATTTCATTAAAGGGGTTAACACCCAAATCAGAGTATAGATCCGCCAGCACTGTAATGCCCGATCCCTCCCACCTGGCCAGATTCAAAAAGGGGATTTGAGATTCCAACGACTTGAGGGAAATCTCTGAAAGAGGAATCTGAATCTTATGAATCAAGTCATTTCGCCAGACCTCCAGGGAGGCTGACATGGTGGGAACACACACGGGGAGAACCGTGAACGGCTCAAATATTCTGTTTCCATCATTCTTCTGACCGAGCCCTGGCGGGACAGGACATTTGCAATCTGAGCCCATCTATGTGAATTACCTGGACGCCACCATTCCTTTAGTGATTCAATTAGTAAGGCTTTATAATATGCCGATATGTTTGGGGTGCCCAATCCCCCTAAGTCATATGGGGGGTATAACACTTTACCTGCGACCCTAGCCCTTTTATTACCCCAGACAAATTTGTTAGTCAACAATTGAAGTTTCATCAGGGTTTTGTGAGAAATTTTGATGGGAAGGCATCTGAGCACATACAATATTTTGGGTAAGAAAACCATTTTAAAGGACTGTATCCTGGCCATCCAGGACAATGATATTTTTTCATACCTTCCCAATTCCTTTTCTAAATTTTGGATCAGAGGTTCCAAATTTTCTTTAATTAACATCTGCGATGGTGTCAGCTTAATACCCAAATAAGGTATCCCCCTGTCGCACCATTTGAATTGAAAGACCCCCTCCAGCGCACTCCTGGCCTCCACCGGTACATTAAACGGCAGTATCAAAGACTTTGCCGCATTAAGCTTATAATACGACACTTTAGAAAAGTTCGATAATGTGTTCACCACTGCTGGAATCGACACTGCAAGGTTAGAACAGGAAATTATCACATCGTCTGCGTATAAACCAAGTGTATGTTCAAATTCCCCAACTCTTATACCAGAAATGGCTATGTTTTTTCGTATAGCTTCCGCCAGAGGTTCTACCACTAAAGCAAAAATAGCGGGAGACAATGGACACCCCTGGCGGGTGCCATTACTTATTTGAAATTTAGATGACAGAAACCCCGATGCCAACACTGACGCATTTGGGTAAGAGTAGAGGGCTAGAATGGATGACTTGATTTTCCCCAAGAACCCGAATTTTGTTAGAACTCTCTCCAGGTATCCCCAGTGCACCCTGTCAAAGGCTTTTTCAGCATCAAGAGACAGGAATGCACTGGGTTCACCCGATATCTCCACCAGTCCAATCAAGTCAAGCATCCGTCTGGTGCCATCCTTAGATTGCCTCCCTGTCACAAACCCAACTTGGTCTGGAGCCACTAAGGTCGGGATCACTTTATGAAGTCTATCTGCCACTAGTTTGGCATAAATTTTAACATCCCAATTTAGGAGTGAAATGGGCCTAAAATTACCCGGGGTGTCTGCAGGTTTCCTTGGCTTGGGTAGCGTGATAATTATCGCTTCTAAGTTGTCTGGGGAAATTGACCCTTTATTTTGCCAAAAATTGAAGGTTTTTGACATAAAGGGGGACAGAGTGGATGTAAATTGTTTGTAATATTCATATGGCAGCCCATCGGGGCCCGGGGCAGAGTTAGACTTAGTCATTTTGATGGCACCTAGGATTTCCTGTGTAGTAAAGGGAAGATTAAGTTCCTCTAATTGCTCATCTGAGACCCGGGGAAGATCCAGGGTGTCTAGGAAACCCTGTATATCCACTTGAGTCGGCTGTGACGTATTGGAATCATATTTTAGATTATACAGGGCCTCATAGTATTTCGCAAATGCTTCTGCTATTTCAATGGGATGTCTAGTGATTGTTCCGTTTGGGTCCCTCAGGAATTCTATTTTAGATTGGATCTCACGTTTTTTCGTCCTTCTTGCCAATAAGGACCCCGCTCTATCCCCCATAGCATAAAATGTCGATCTATTTTTTTTAAGATTATGTTCATATTTTTGCAGGAGTAGGGATCTTAATTGGAATCTATGGGTTACAATTTCTTTAGTCAAGTTAGGGGATGCTTTGGCTTTATTCAGGGATTCAAGGTGATGAATACGGGTTAATATATATTTAATATCTGCGTCTTTTTTCCTTTTTTGGATGGAGGCTATTTTTATGAGCTGCCCTCTGACTACTGCTTTATGAGCAGCCCACAGGGTCTCGTCAGAAATTTCCCCATTATTATTAAGTTTAAAATATTCTGTTAACACTGACTCTACTTCATCATGTACCTTCTGCCTACCAAGCAAGCTGGTATTCAGTCTCCACCTAGGGGAATTTTGAACATTAAAGCTACCCTGAACAGACAAAGAGATCGGCGCATGATCTGTCCAAGTAATTAAACCAATATCAGCTGCCACACAATTACTTATAGATTTGCTGTCGACCAAAAAAAAATCAATTCTACTGTATGAGCAATGCCTGGAAGAGAAGAATGTATAGTCTCTTTCTGATGCGTGCAAATATCTCCAGATGTCATGAAAATGGAATTCATTGATGAGATGCTTAAGTTCCTTAGCATGTGGGATGCTGGTGTTGGAGCAATCCATGGAGCGTATTACAGGTATATTAAAGTCTCCACAGATGATTTCCGCCCCTGTGGCAGTATCTTTGAATGCTTGGAGAAATTTCCTAGCAAAGGTCAATTGTGATGAATTTGGGGAGTAGACCGTTGCCAAGGTATAAGGGACGCTGTTGATATAACAAGACAAAATAATATATCTTCCATCCGCTCCATAACTGACATTTATCAATTTAAAGGCCACTGAGTTCTTTATTAAAATGGCCACTCCTCCTCTTTTTTTTGAGTCATTAGCAAAAAAGGTGTGTTGGAAGCTTGGATGAAGTAGCCGTTTATTATCTGTGGAAAGAAGGTGGGTCTCCTGAATGCACGCTATATCACAGTTAGATGCCTTCACCTCTCTCCACATCATTGACCTTTTTGCTGGGGAGTTGAGTCCGTTCACATTAATGGACAATATCTTAATTCTCATATTGGAGCCGCAGGGGGGTTTGAGTTCCTAGGAACGCCATCAGAGATGAGAGGGGCTAGACCAGCAAGGAATTGAGAGAAATTTCCAGAAAAAATTAAGGAACATTTGTGAGAAGAGGAACAAAAACAAAAAAATTCCAACAACACCGGTTTGCCCCGAGTAGGGTGCCCGGTGTATAACCGCTCGCCATAGGTGAGAACATCAGGGGGGCTACGTGACATCCCGTGTCACAGGAGCAGGGACAGCAGGTGCCATAAGCAGGAAGGAGTCCCAGCTAAGCTACTGACCATTCAGGGTTAATCCTGTCTGGAGGGCCTCTATGATTCTCCTGCCCACCAGGGTTTGGTGGGTGGGCTATTCCTCAATCATCCAGCAATTTGCCCAGCTGAGAAGGAGTATGACATATGTGAGTGCCTCCATCTTTGAAAATTATCATCTTCACCGGAAAACCCCACTTGTACTTGATGTCTTGATCTCTAAGGAGTTTAGAAAGGTGGGCAAATTCTCTTCTTTTATTAAGAGTTGCAGCAGAAAGATCTGGGAAGATTTTTAGTCCCATGAAAGTGTCTAGCAGGGCTGGATTTCCCCTCAGTGTGTGCAGAACAGCTTCTTTTGTTTTATAGAAATGAAGTCTAGCCAGGACATCTTTAGGCAGAGCTGGATCTATGCCTTTGGCTTTAGGGACTCTATGAATCCTGTCCACTATCAGGTCTCTGGTGTCCCATCCAGGGAGTATAAGCTGCAGAAACTTGTGGAAGTATTCCTGGAGGTCTTTATCTGCTACTGATGAGGGAATCCCTCTGATTTTTAGGTTATTTCTTCGGGATCTGTCCTCTATATCACTGATTTTACGTTTTAGTGCCTCCACCTCCTTTTCCAAAGCTGTGTTAGCATCTATCAGATTGTTATGTGATGTTGCAAATTCAGCCATTTTAGTTTCTACATGCTCTGTGCGATCACCCAGAGACCTGATCTCTTCCTTCAGCTCTCTTACTATTTCTCTGAGATCAGCCTGCAGGGAAGCCCTCAGCGTTTTCAGCAGAGCTTGCATTGTTTCCTCTGTCAGAGGAATGGCTGTGCAGCCTCTCAAGCAGCCTGTATCTCCTTGTGAGGAGTGGGAGGAAGCTGAGTGGGAAGCCAGCGCCATCTTGCTTGGTGAGGTGAGATCCCTATCCCGGGGGTAGAAGTCTGTCAGTTTGGCTGGAGTGCCAGTTTTTTTAGGTCTCCCCTTAAGGCCCCGTCACACTAAGCAACATCGCTAGCAACATCGCTGGTAACGAACAACTTTTGTGACGTTGCTAGCGATGTTGCTGTGTGTGACATCCAGCAACAACCTGGCCCCTGCTGTGAGGTCGTTGGTTGTTGCTGAATGTCCTGGGCCATTTTTTAGTTGTTGCTGTCCTGCTGTGAAGCACAGATCGCTGTGTGTGACAGCGAGACAGCAACAACTAATGTGCAGTGAGCAGGGAGCCAGCTTCTGCGGAGGCTGGTAACCAATGTAAACATCGGGTAACCAAGAAGCCCTGTCCTTGGTTACCCGATATTTACCTTCGTTACCAGCCTCCCCCGCTCTCACTGCCAGCGCCGGCTCCTGCTCTGTGCACATGTAGCTGCAGCACACATCAGGTAATTAACCCGATGTGTGCTGTAACTAGGAGAGCAAGGAGCCAGCACTAAGCAGTGTGCGCTGCTCCCTGCTCTGTGCACATGTAGCTGCAGCACACATCGGGTTAATTAACCCGATGTGTTCTGTAACTAGGAGAGCAAGGAGCCAGCGCTAAGCATTGTGCGCTGCTCCCTGCTCTGTGCACATTTAGCTGCAGCACACATCGGGTTAATTAACCTGATGTGTGCTGTAACTAGGAGACTGGGGGCTGGTCACTGGTTGCTGGTGAGCTCACCAGCAACTCGTGTAGCTACGCTCCAGCGATCCCTGCCAGGTCAGGTTGCTGGTGGGATCGCTGGAGCGTCGCAGTGTGACATCTCACCAGCAACCTCCTAGCAACTTACCAGCGATCCCTATCGTTGTTGGGATCGCTGGTAAGTTGCTTAGTGTGACTGAGTTCAGAATAGAGCTGGGCTCAACTGCGGGTATGGGGGAGGTGCTTAAAGGGAAAATTGTTACAATAGTTAAATTAATCCCAAGCACACAATCAATTACAACAGGGTAATGCAAAAAGTGATTTTTATTATAATTATGCAAGCAGAAAGAGAGAGCCACTACCGAAAAAGCAAAGACAAAAGTCAAGCCAACGTTTCGGCCTTCACAAGGCCTTTGTCAAGGACTTGCGTGCTTAGTGTGACTGGACCTTTAGGCATAGCTGGGGGCTGGGGTTACTCACACCTCCTGTAGCTGGTAATCCTGTTATCTGTGAGCTGATAAGAGCCGGTTTATCCTGCTGTCAGCACAGAGCTCTCCTTCAAGCAGCTGTCGCCATCAGCGTGCAGGCCACGCCCCCCAGCTCCTTCCTCTGTGCTGAATCCAATGACGTGTGGATTTCACATGCAGAGCTCACAGCAGGACGCCGAAGAGGACGCCGCGATGGAAGCCGGTGTCAGAAGAGGATACTCACGTGAGCCAGGAAGATGACGGCGGGCCCTGGAGCAGGTAAGTGCTCGCAGAGCTGAAGATTCATAAGGAGCGTGATTCATAAGGAGGAGAGAGGCTGATACTGGGGGAGACTTGGGGGAAGAGAAGCTGATACTGGGGGAGGCTGGGAGGAGAGAGTATGATGCTGGGGGAGGCTGGGAGGGGGGAGGCTGATGTTGCGGAAGGCTGGGATGGGTGGAGGCTGACGCTGGGGGAGGCTGGGAGTAGGGAGGCTGATGCTGAGGGAGGCTGATGCTGGGGGGAGGCTGGGAGGAGAGAGGCTGATGCTGGGGGAGGCTGGGAGGAGAGAGGCTGATGCTGGGGGAGGCTGATGCTGGGGGAGGCTGATGCTGGGGGAGGCTTGGAGGAGGGAGGCTGATGCTGAGGGAGGCTGATGCTGGAGGAGGCTGGGAGGAGAGAGGCTGATGCTGAGGGAGGCTGATGCTGGGGGAGGCTGGGAGGAGAGAGGGGGAGGCTGGGAGGAGAGAGGCTGATGCTGGGGGAGGCTGATGCTGGGAGAGTTTGGGAGGAGAGAGGCTGATGCTGGGGGAGGCTGGGAGGAGAGAGGCTGATGCTGGGGGAGGCTGGGAGGGGGGAGGCTGATGCTGGGGGAGGCTGATGCTGGGGGAGGCTGGGAGGGGGAAGCTGATGCTTGGGGAAGCTGGGAGGAGAGAGGCTGATGCTGGAGGAGGCTGGGAGAAGAGAGGCTGATGCTGGGGGAGGCTGATGCTGGGGGAGGCTGGGAGGAGAGATGCTGATGCTGGGGGAGGCTGATACTGGGAGAGGCTGTGAGGGGGAGGCTGGGAGGAGGGAGGCTGATGCTGGGGGAGGCTGGGAGGGTGGAGGCTGATGCAGGGGGGGCTGATGCTGGGGGAGGCTGGGAGGAGTGAGGCTGATGCTGGGGGAGGCTGGGAGAAGAGAGGTTGATGCTGGGGGCAGAGAGGCTGATGCTGGGGGAAGCTGGGGGCAGAGAGGCTGATGCTGGGGGAAGCTGGGGGAGAAAGGCTGATGCTGGGGGAAGCTGGGGGAGAGAGGCTGATGCTGGGGGAAGCTGGGGGAGAAAGGCTGATGCTGGGGGAAGCTGGGGGAGAGAGGCTGATGCTGGGGGAGGCTGATGCTGGGGGAGGCTGGGAGGGGGAGGCTGATGCTGGGGGAGGCTGGGAGGAGAGAGGCTGATGCTGGGGGAGGCTGGGAGAAGAGAGGCTGATGCTGGGGGAGGCTGATGCTGGGGGAGGCTGATACTGGGAGAGGCTGTGAGGGGGGAGGCTGATGCTGGAGGAGGCTGGGAGGGTGGAGGCTGATGCTGGGGGGGGCTGATGCTGGGGGAGGCTGGGAGGAGGGAGGCTGATGCTGGGGGAGGCTGGGAGAAGAGAGGTTGATGCTGGGGGCAGAGAGGCTGATGCTGGGGGAAGCTGGGGGAGAGAGGCTAATGCTGGGGGAAGCTGGGGGAGAGAGGCTGATGCTGGGGGAAGCTGGGGGAGAGAGGCTGAAGCTGGGGGAGGCTGGGGGGAGAGAGGCTGATGCTGGGGGAGGCTAGGAGGGGGGAGGCTTTTGCTGGGGGAGGCTGATGCTGGGGGAGGCTGGGAGGAGGGAGGCTGATGCTGAGGGAGGCTGATGCTGGGGGAGGCTGGGAGGAGAGAGGCTGATGCTGGGGGAGGCTGATGCTGGGGGAGGCTGGGAGGGGGAGGCTGATGCTGGGGGAGGCTGGGAGGAGAGAGGCTGATGCTGGGGGAGGCTGGGAGAAGAGTGGCTGATGCTGGGGGAGGCTGATGCTGGGGGAGGCTGGGAGGAGAGAGGCTGATGCTGGGGGAGGCTGATACTGGGAGAGGCTGTGAGGGGGGAGGCTGGGAGGTGGGAGGCTGATGCTGGGGGAGGCTGGGAGGGTGGAGGCTGATGCTGGGGGGCTGATGCTGGGGGAGGCTGGGAGGAGTGAGGCTGATGCTGGGGGAGGCTGGGAGAAGAGAGGCTGATGCTGGGGGAAGCTGGGGGAGAGAGGCTGATGCTGGTGGAGAGAGGCTGATGCTGGGGGAAGCTGGGGGAGAGAGGCTGAAGCTGGGGGAGGCTGGGGGGAGAAAGGCTGAAGCTGGGGAGGCTGGGGGGAGAGAGGCTGATGCTGCGGGAGGCTGATACTGGGAGAGGCTGTGAGGGGGGAGGCTGGGAGGGGGGAGGCTGATGCTGGGGGAGGCTGGGAGGGTGGAGGCTGATGCTGGGGGGGCTGATGTTGGGGAAGGCTGGGAGGAGTGAGGCTGATGCTGGGAGAAGAGAGGCTGATGCTGGGGGCAGAGAGGCTGATGCTGGGGGCAGAGAGGCTGATGCTGGGGGAAGCTGGGGGAGAGAGGCTGATGCTGGGGGAAGCTGGGGGAGAGAGGCTGAAGCTGGGGGAGGCTGGGGGGAGAAAGGCTGAAGCTGGGGAGGCTGGGGGGAGAGAGGCTGAAGCTGGGGGATGCTGGGGGGAGAGAGGTTGATGCTGGGGGGGCTTGGGGGAGAGAGGCTGATGCTGCGGGAGGCTGATACTGGGAGAGGCTGTGAGGGGGGAGGCTGGGAGGGGGGAGGCTGATGCTGGGGGAGGCTGGGAGGGTGGAGGCTGATGCTGGGGGGGCTGATGTTGGGGAAGGCTGGGAGGAGTGAGGCTGATGCTGGGGGAGGCTGGGAGAAGAGAGGCTGATGCTGGGGGCAGAGAGGCTGATGCTGGGGGCAGAGAGGCTGATGCTGGGGGAAGCTGGGGGAGAGAGGCTGATGCTGGGGGAAGCTGGGGGAGAGAGGCTGATGCTGGGGGAAGCTGGGGGAGAGAGGCTGATGCTGGGGGAAGCTGGGGGAGAGAGGCTGATGCTGGAGGAAGCTGGGGGAGAAAGGGTGATGCTGGGGGAAGCTGGGGGAGAGAGGCTGAAGCTAGGGGAGGCTGGGGAAGAGAGGCTGAAGCTGGGGGACGCTGGGGGGAGAGAGGTTGATGCTGGGGGGGCTGGGGGGAGAGAGGCTGATGCTGGGGGAGAGGCTGCTGGTGAAGGTGGGGGAGAGCGGCTGCTGCTGGGGGAATGGGAGAGAGGGGCCAATCCTAGAGACAGAGGACAAGGGTAGAGGGATAGTGCAATGACAAAATCGATGGCGGGGGAGTGTAAGGACTCAGAATGAGAGGGGGCAGCATTGGGAGTTCATTATGGAGAAGGGGCAGCATGTGTGGGCTCAGTATGGAGTGGAGCAATGTAGGGGAGTCAATATCAAGAGTGGGGTAGTGTGTGTGTGTGTGTGTGGGAGGGGTGTCTCAGCATAAGCGTTAGTGTGGTGGTCTTAGTATGATGAATGGGGCAGCATGGAGGTGTCATTATGAAAAAGAGGAAGGCAGCATTAGGAGCTCATGGAGAGGGGCAGCATTGAGGAGGGGGCAGCATGCATGGGACATTGTGAGGACAGGGAAGCATGCATGGGACATTGTGAGGAGGGGGAAGCATGCATGGGACATTGTGAGGAGGGGGCAGCATGCATGGGACATTGTGAGGAGGGGGCAGCACGCATGGGACATTGTGAGGAGGGGGCAGCATGCATGGGAAACTGTGAGGAGGGAGCAGCATGCATGGGACATTGGGAGGAGGGGCAACATGCATGCGACATTGTGAGGGGGGACAGCATGCATGGGACATTGTGAGGAGGGAGCAGCATGCATGGGACACTGTGAGGAGGGGGCAGCATGCATGGGACATTGTGAGGAGGGGGCAGCATGCATGGGACATTGTGAGGAGGGAGCAGCATGCATGGGACACTGTGAGGAGGGGGCAGCATGCATGGGACATTGGGAGGAGGGGGCAGAATGCATGGGACATTGTGAGGAGGGGGCAGCATGCATGGGGCACTGTGAGGTGGGGGCAGCATGCATGGGACATTGTGAGGAGGGGGCAGCATGCATGGGACACTGTGAGGAAGGGGCAGCATGCATGGGACATTGGGAGGAGGGGGCAGCATGCATGGGACACTGTGAGGAGGGGGCAGCATGATGTGAGGTCAATGTGCAGATCATATTTCATAATTGAGGAAGGTGTGGTGGGTATAATTTATAAGGGAGGGCAGTGTGTAGTTTATTAGGGGCAGTGTGACAGTCACGGTATATAAGTGGCGACGGTGTGGTGGGAATATTTTATACTCATGCTATGTTTTGATGTGCCCGTGGTGATCCCCATTGGGGGGGGGGGTTAGTGCCCTTCGTTTCTCATTGATACTTTTTCAAGTGTTTTACAGAGTAGATCTGCCTTAAACAGATGTCGTGTACGAAAACTCAGTGTTATGTTGTCACTAAGGGGCGCGACCACTTAAAGTGCCTAGGGCAGCACGAAGGCAAAATACAGCCCTGCCCACAGCCCGGCTAGGCACATCTAGGTCAAACAAAAATCCTTGTTGCCTCCCTCCAGGGGCTGATGTCCACACCAGGGGGTGGAGCCAGGCGGTTGGCCCCACCCACCGAGGGGTTCACAGTCCTGGAGGCGGGAAAAGGAAGGGAGATCAGTTTTTGAGTTTGAGGAGTGAAGTGGTAGTAGAGCAGACTGACTGTGTCCGGGTGCGTGGCCCGGGCACATACAGCAAGGTTGGCAGATGGTGGTGACCGTCTGCAGGAGGGGCTGATTGACGTGAACCGTAAGGACCGGGGGACGGGTGGTGGCCCGCCGGTACCGGATCGGGGAGCGAAGAGAAGCCAGCACCATTCGGCAGAGCTTACGGACCCCGACCAGGCTTGGAGTCGCTGTAAAACCGGTCAAATCCGTAATCGAAGGGAACCTCCGGGGTTTCCCAGCAGTCAAGACCCGGTTGAAGGCAACAGCTCAAACCATGAAGGGAAATACAGTCACCGCCAAGCCTACAGTTCCCAGGGCCAGAGCCTGTGGGCAAAAGAGGCTCCCTCAGCATCCACCCAAGCTGGGGAGCGGTTTACTGGTGGGAAGCCACCAGAACCGAGAACATAACACAGGTGCAGGGAAAGGCAGTCACCGCCAACCTACCGGGAGAAGAACGACCGCAGCCGTCTGTGGGACCCGTCCATCCAGCCGTTTGTTTTACCGGAGACTTTGTATTCATCATTGGCTAAGTGAGTACCACCGTGCCGTGCGGCACCGCGCTGCCCCCGCGACCCTGCACCTCACCAGGCCCCGTAACCCGCCTGCCATTCCTCCCTCACCGGGCCCCGGGACAACCAACCCCCCTACCCGCGGAGGGGAAAAACAACATCCAAGCTGCTCCCTGTCATCGCTCCCGGGATCCCCGTCCAGAGCAGCGGTGGTGTCACAACCTCACCACAACCGTGGGTGGCGTCACGGACAATAAATCCCCAAAACCATTCCCCTTTTCACTCATGGGCGAGGAGCGCCACTCGAGTCCCCAGGATCCGGCCCACCGCTCGAGCCACCGACCGAGCAGCAAACGAAGCAGCAGCAGCGCCGGACCCAAGCGTGGTGAGTGCAGCGTCCCCTCCCCGCCCGCGACACTCGCCCTCCCCAGCCTGAGAATATTGGCCCTCTGCTGTGTGCTTACCTCGGCTGGGTATCATTTGGGGGGGACCGCACGTCGTTGTTTTAAATGATTTATTTATTTTACTACATGATATAGACCCGCCCACTGGCGGTTGTGATTGGTTGCAATAAAACAGCTGTCACTCAGCGTGGGGGCGTGTCTGATTGCAGCCAATCGTAGGTGCCGGTGCACGGGAGAAGCAGGGAATATGAGATGGAATAATGTGCAGCCGGCATTTTCAAACGCTGGAGAACCTGCCACAGTGTGACAGCCGTGCAGCGACGCGCCCATGATCGGTGAGTAAGAAAGAGAGAGGGAGAGACCGACTGACCAAAATGGCCGCTGGCTTATATAGCCCCTATGACGCTGTGCAGCCAAGCCAATCATAGTAACACCACAACAAAGATGGCTGCGGCGTTACTGTGAGGGCAAGCAACATCAGATGTGTTCATTGACTGGAAAAAGGCGCCATGAAGTTCAGAAATGAAAATGAAAGTATCGGAGCGAATACCATATTAGCCGTCGGATAGCGAATACCTTGAATACCCCATTATCTGTCAGATACCGAATAGTGGAAAATACATTCGCTCATCCCTAATCATTTCACTTCTTGGGGGTATTACAAGAGTACCAGCATCTATGACTCTTAAGGCCCTGTTACACGCAATGACGTATAGCGATGTCGTTGCGTGTGACACGCACGAACGACTGTTAATGACGGAAAATACTCACCTTATCGTCCATCATTGACACGTCATTCATTTTCAAAAAGTCGTTGATTGTTGAGGACGCAGGTTGTTCGTCATTCCCGAGGCAGCACACATCGCTACGTTGTGACACCTCGGGAACGACGAACTGCAGCTTACCTGCGGCCGCCAGGCAATGAGGAAGGAAGGAGGTGGGCGGGATGTTACGGCCGCTCATCTCCGCCCCTTCACTTCTATTGGGCGGCCGCTTAGTGACGGAAAGGAGCTGGTTTGCTGGCAACAGCGACGTCCCTAGGCAGGTAAGTCCATGTGACAGCTCCTAACGATTTTGTGCGCCACGGGCAGCGATTTGCCTGTGACGCACAAACGACGGGGGCAGGCGCTTTCACCAAGCCCCCTTTACAGTGCCAAATTCACCACCAGACAAGTTTACCTGTTGCCTCTGCAGGAGGGTTCGGATCTCTCGTTGCAGAACCCTCTGCTGCCCAGCATCTGCAGTCTCTGCGATCTGTTGGAGCAAAAACAACACTTCTCCCAAACAGTTTTCAATGACATCGGTCCCCAGAATCATTTTTTGATTTTTATCACTAGCATCATTTTCTACAGCAATTAGTCCTTGCTTTGTGTGAAACTGTATAAACGGTAACTGGCTATTGTGCTGCTATATGTGGGAATGCTATGCATTGCAGAGTTATCTAATTGCGCTGGTATATGTGGGAAAGTGACAGCACCGGGTATTCAATTGTGTACTCATATTGATTGATTCCCCTTTTCAATGCGCATGTGTGTGGTTTGGATCCATGTGGCAGGCAGGACGCTTTATTTATTTGTTTAAAGGCGCAACAGTGACCCCTAGTGGTCCATGTTATAAGTAACTGTTTGTGTCGGTCATGCAATGGTGGAAGATGGCAATGACGTCCCCTTCCTTTGTATCGATTGCATGACTGACTTTGGAAAAGGTATGTCTTGCTAATTTGGTCTGCCACGTGTGCTCTAATATAAATTGAAAGACACAGCGTTTACTAGCAAAGCAATATAGATACATTTATAGCAAGTCAATGTGTACACAATTGTGAACAATATCTACAGTTCCCTTTTTATGGATCTAATTATGATGCATTGTAGTTGTCCCTAAAAACACTTAAAAAACACTTGTATTCATTGTAATAAATGTGTGATAATAAAATCAATTTTTGATACAACCTTATTTTTGCATGATTGGGCTCTTTGATCGCTTTGTTCTCCTTTTTCTTGCCGTGTAGTCTTGCGATTTTTTTGCCCATATAGTCCTTGATAATACTTAAATAGAATGCATTTTATCTTGGTGTAATAATATGTATTTAAAAGCACTGATTACTAACATACTTGCCACCAAAGGTGTGGGCAGGAAGAATTCTTCCGATATAAAATGGTTGAGGGGGGTATCAAAATTACCAAACAGAACCAGCCCAGATTATATATCTATACATGAATTATATGAATGTATATAAAAATACACCAATATCATAATGTGATAGTGAAACATATATAAGGTAAATGCAAAACTCAGAGGAAATTGACCAATGGGGGTGCACGTTGGAAAATTTTATGTATATATATATACCTGTAATCAGGCATAATCATGCGCCCCTCATAGATGCATCAGGTAATTGGAACGCAAAGTGGAGTCCAATCTCAGCAAACACAGCTCTGCTCAATGGCCATAAATCTTAATAAACACCATAGGTGGTTAGAAATGCCAAGGGCAGAAGGAGTGTGCAAGAGAATAGGAAGCACCGTGCGCATGAAGTCAAAAGGAGCTAATGCATTTACCTGGTGATATATGAGGCTGGTTCTGATTGCAGGGGTAAACCTCCTAACAGCTGTTTCGCAACCGCTTTTTCTGAAGGAAGTGTATAGTGTGCAATGAGGGGCCAGTCTATATTGGGAACGCACAGGTGCTAGTAATCATACGTAATTGCAGTGGGTGTAATGCGTGTGCGCCAGCAACCGAGCTCGGATGAAGCAAGGAGCAGGGACACTGCTGTGTGCGGCGCTCGCGCAGGGCCATGGAGCGCGTCACCATGGTTCCCACACGTGCGCACCAGACGGGCCCAGCTCCAAACCATGCCCACTGTCAGGAAGCCAGAGGACGTGCACCACCGCAGGAAAGGTAAACAGAGCATGGAGGGACGTCACAAAAATAAAGCAAACTTTATTAACATACAAAAATGACAGGACGCTCCATGGTAACGCAGTGAAGCCAGATATATTACATAGAAAATTCAGTCCCAACATAGATTGATATTGGAAAGAGGTACAAGGGAATAAACGCAAAATACAATAAGAAAATTAAAAAGTATTTAAAACACAGAGCAGACACGCAATAAAAACATTACCCCACAACCCCAGGTATTTCAAATGCATTACATCTACATATCCATGAAACACATGGCACAGGGAGGTAGCAAAAGGAGAGCCAAATGGGTGAAAAAAGGGTGTCAAGGGTGTATGATTAGGATTTTAAATTTTTAAAATTTATTGAATTTATATTTCTTTTTATAAAACAAAAAAAAAAGAAAAGAAAACGGAGGGTCTCTACAACAATGGAGCATAGCTCACCATTTCATTCAGGCCAAAGGGCACGAGGGTGTTCAGGGAGACAATCCACCAGGACTCCCGTTGTGCAAGAGTCCTGCGTAGATTGCCGACCCGGACACCCCCGTGAACCACATCAATGCCCCGCATCAATAGGGATTTGGGGTTACAAGTGTGAAAAGTCCTAAAATGACGGGGGAGCGTTTTTAGCAGAGTAACGTCCTCCACCGAACCAGCCGCCGCGATATCTCTGACGTGCTCCCTGACTCGTAAGCGGAGCTCACGTGAAGTGAGCCCCACATTTATCAGGGAGCACGAGCACGTTGCGTAATAGACCACATGTGTGGTACTACATGTGATATGCTGGACGATGGAGAACGTACTCTTCCCATCCGAGGAAACAAAAGACGACGCTCTAATGGTGTTTTTACAAGCAACACAATGGCCACACGGGAAAAATCCATGTAGAGGTCCTCTGGATCCGAAAAAATTCTGCCAAGGGGGAATGTAGTGGCTTGTGACGAGAAGATCCCCCAGGTTCCTAGCCCTCCTAGCTGTCATGAGAGGTGTCCTGGGCAACACTTCAGCCAAAGTAGGGTCAGTAAAAAGTACCGACCAATGATTACCCAGGATTCCCCTCATTGTGTTCCATTCGTGATTAAAAGTCCCAATAAACCGGATCTGATTGTCAGTGGTTGGCCGACGTGGTTTGTATTGGAGACGTTCCCTGGGGGTATTTTTACCATCAAGATAGCCTTTCTTTATGCATCTATTACTATACCCCCTTGCTTTAAACCTGCATCGGAGATCGGACGACTGGGATTCAAAGGTGGAAGGGGTAGAGCAGATCCGCTTCATCCGCAAAACCTGTCCGGTCGGGATGGCGCGTATGGTTGACATGGTATGACCAGAGGATGCATGAAGGAGTGCATTGACTGACGTGTCCTTGCAGAAAACGTTGGTCTGAATGCCCCCCGACCCATCCACGTAGATACCAATGTCCAGAAAGTCCAAATTGGTTCTACTTGACCTGTAGGTTAATTTGATGTTCAAAGAATTGTGATTAAGGTCATCCATGAATTGATCAAGTTGCTCGGTTTGGCTCTGCCAGATAATAAAAATATCATTTATAAAGCGGCGCCAGCACTGCACATGGGCGCTTCCCAGGGCACCCACATCCCCGAACACCAACCTCTACCTAAAACCTAGGAAGAGGTTAACACAAGCGGGCGCACAGGCCGCGCCCATCACAGTGCCACGCCGCTGTAAATAAAATAAATCCTTAAACACAAAAAAATTATGGGTTAAGGCGAAACCGAGCAACTTCATTATCAACTCAACCAAGGCGCCATCGTGACCGGAGGTTGTGAGGTAGAAGCGGACTGCCTCCAGACCGTCCTCAAGTCCGATGCAGGTATCAAGCGACTCCACGTCGGCACAAACCATCAACATATCATCATCCATAAAGATGCCATCAAGACGCCTCAGGACGTACGTGGTGTCCTTGACATAGGAGGGTAGGCACTCAACTAAGGGTTTTAAATAGAAATCAACAAATTTGCAAATAGGTTCGCACAACCCTCCTATGCCGGACACAATCGAACGCCCCGGGGGGTTGAGGGCATCTTTATGGATTTTGGGTAAAAGATAGAAGGTTGGGACACGTGGACAGCTAGTGAGCAGCCACTCAAGCATCTTCTTGTCAATTATGCCTTTTTGTTGTGCCAGGTAAAGAATATTTTTGAGCTCAAAGGAAAAGGAGGTCATGGGACTATGGGTGAGGCGTGAATAAGCGGTTTTGTCCCGAAGTTGTCTGAACGCTTCTTTTTCGTACTTTTCCACTGGCCAGATCACGATGTTGCCCCCCTTGTCCGCCGCCTTAATCACGACATCATCATATTTCTGTAATTGTGTGACCGCCGACCTCTGGCGTTGGGTTAGGTTATCATATTTCCGCCGTGTTGATAATTGTTTGAAGTCGTCGGTCACCAATCTCAAAAAGATGTCAATGGCCGGGCATAAGGACAAGGGGGAATCCGTGTAGATTTAGACAGTAAAAAGTCAGAGGATGTACCTGGGGCATGGTTCTGTTCCTCCAAAAGTTCTTCGAGATCTTGAAGGGCGCCCCTCTCGGTCTCGTCCATCCCACTGGGCTGTTGTCTCCGGGTATACAATTTTTTTAGCAATAATTTTCGGGCAAACAGGTTCATGTCCTTCAACGCCGAAAAAAAGGTTAAAGGAATTAGTTGGGCGGAAGGTTAAGCCCCTAGAGAGTACGTCGAGTTCAACATCTGACAGGACATGTGAAGATAAATTTATTACCTGTAATTTATTCTTCGGGTTGTTTGGAAATGACACTGGATTCCTTTTGACGGCTTCTGGTTGTTACAACAGTAGGATTCCCAGGGTTACGTGTCCTGTCAGATGGACCCGACGAAGCCTCTTCAACATAAGATTCTGAAAAAATTGATGTAGAACGAGACCGGGAGGGGGGCCCTGTTTAGATGGTTTTCTACTCCTCGAAAAACGGTGGCTCCACCTATAAACGGTTCCTGCAGAGTAGTCATTAGCATCAACCTGGAACGTTTTTAACTTAAGGTCACAGACCTCCTTTTCCCATTTCTGAGCATTATTTCTGATATCCAGGTTAAATTTAGCGAGGGCATCTGCTGTACAGAGGCTCTGGATAGTTTTTTCAAGACCCTCTAATTCTGCCTCTATGAGGTCAAGAGTGGAGCCATTGTGTTTAGAAAGCAGCTCCATAGATTTAATGGAACAGCTATGTGGATTATTCTCCCATTCTTTTTTTAAAGGTCTCATCAATAACGGGGAATGAGGGGAATACTTGAACACGGAGACCCCGTGGGACCCATCCATTATCCATATATTTGGTCAGGAACGCCCGATTCCACCACAACCGTATCCTCCTCCTGTACAAATCCCTGTACCTGTGCATGCTGGATTGTAAGGACTGGTTGTCTGAAGATGTGGAATCACCAGAAACACCCGGACAATTGCTCCCACACTCCTGGAAGACCTTGTCCAATTGAGTAAGCCACGCCTGATCGCATGAGCGAAAGTTCATGATGGCCGGCTGAAACACTGTGAAAAACACAGAAAGGAAGCTGATTAGATACAAAAATTTGGCCATAATTAATACATCGAGGAGATAACAAAGTGGTATCCCTCGGGAGTGGTGCCAACTCCAGAAGGCATATCAAAAAAGGAGAAAAAGAAGAAAAAGGAGATGAGGCACAAATGTGATTCAAAAATATTTTTATTAATGATGATTAAAAGGCAAGTATGAAAAAGTACAAAGAGACATACAAAACATGGAATAAGTCACCAATGGTGTGGGCAGGAAGAATTCTTTGAATATAAAATGGTTGAGGGGGGTATCAAAATTACCAAACAGAACCAGCCGAGATTATATATCTATATATGAATTATATGAATGTATATAAAAATACACCAATATCATAATGTGATAGTGAAACATATATAAGGTAAATGCCAAACTCAGAGGATATAGTACACTAGAAGGTGGCCCGATTCTAACGTATCGGGTAGTCTAGAATGTGTATGCAGATTGAATAAAAAGGTAATGAATGGACTGGATGGGTTAGGTTTAAATAATAATAATAATAATAAAAATAATATTTATTTCTATAGCGCCAACATATTCCGCAGCACTTTACAATTCAGGAGGATCATATACAAACAAGTAACAGTTATAGAAGATACAATATTTAAAGGGAAAAAAAGGCAACCCTGCTCGTGAGAGCTTACAATCTACAATGAGATGGGGGGCAAGGTACAAGTGCTTATTTACAATGACAATCCAGCCATCTCAAGGAAATGGAACAGTTGGCCAGAGCCTTGAGATGCATTTGGGTGCCATGGAGTTTGACGTGGGGTTATTTTTTGATAAGTTGTGGAGGGATTAGGTGAAATTAGTTTGGCTAGGGAGTGTGATAAGCCGCCCTAAAAAGATGAGTTTTTAGGGTGCGTCTGAAGCTGAGTAACTTGTGATTCGTCCTAACTTCTTGGGGTAGAGCGTTCCAGAGGTTTGGTGCAGCTCGGAAGAAGTCTTGGATTCGGGAGTGGGAGGTCCGAATTAGTGTGGATGTTAGTCGAAAGTCATTTGCAGAGCGTAGAGAACGGGTGGGGTATTAGATAGAGAGGCGGGTGGAGATGTAGGGGGGTGCTGCACTGTGGAGAACTTTGTGGGTGAGAACAAGCAGTTTGAATTGGATCCTGTGATATATGGGCAGCCAGTGCAATGACTGGCACAGAGCAGAGGCATCCGAGTAGCGGTTAGCCAGATAGCTGACCCTGGCTGCTGCATTAAGGATGGACTGTGGAGGAGAGAGTCTAGTTAGGGGGAGACCAATTAATAGAGAGTTATAGTAGTCAAGGCGAGAGTGGATCAGGGCCACGGTGAGGGTTTTTTTCGTTTCCATTGTGAGAAAGGGGCGGATTCTAGAGATGTTCTTGAGGTGCAAGAGGCAGGAGCGGGCAAGAGATTGTATGTGGTAGGTGAAGGAGAGATCAGTGTCAAGTATAACACCCAGACAGCGGGCTTGCTGCCTAGGACTTATCGTTGTGCCACACACAGAGAGGGAGATGTCAGGTTTAGGAAGGTTGGGAGATGGAGGGAAAAGAAGAAGTTCAGTTTTGGAAAGGTTAAGTTTCAGATAGAGAGCAGACATTATGTTGCAAACTGCAGTCAGGCAGTCACTTGTGTTCTGTAGTACAGCGGGGGTGAGCTCAGGGGATGAGGTGTATAGCTGTGTGTCATCAGCATAAAGATGGTACTGAAAGCCAAATCTGCTGATGGTCATTCCAATTGGGGCAGTTTAGAGGGAGAAAAGAAGAGGGCCAAGGATTGAGCCTTGAGGGACCCCAACAGTTAGAGGAAGAGGAGAAGATGTGGAGCCAGCAAATGATACACTGAATCAGCAGCCAGAAAGATAGGAAGAGAACCAGGAAAGAACAGTGTCCTTTAGGCAGATAGAATGGAGCATAGAGAGAAGGAGATGGTGGTCAACAGTGTCGAAGGCGGCAGAAAGGTCAAGAAGAATAAGCAGAGAGTGGTCACCGTTACGTTTTGCTGTCAATAGGTCATTGGTCACTTCGACAAGGGCAGTTTCTGTTGATTGTAAAGGGCGGAAGCCAGACTGTAAAGGATCTAGAAGAGAATGAGAGGAGAGGTAGTGGGTGAGACGAGAGTAGACCAGACGCTCTAAGAGTTTGGAGATGAAGGGGAGATTGGAGACTGGTCTGTAGTTGCTTGTGCAGGATGGATCAAGAGAAGGTTTTTTTAATAATGGAGTAATGATAGAGTGTTTGAGGAGCAGGGGAAGATACCAGAAGAGAGAGAGAGATTGAATATTTTAGTTAAATGAGTATTGACAACTGGAGAGAGGGACTGGAGAAGGTGTGAGGGAAAAGGATCAGTAGGGCAAGTGGTAGGACGAGAAGAGGATAGGAGCCTGGAGACTGGAGTATTCTTATAATTGTTTATTGGTTTGAAAATGACAAACAACAGAAGGAACCGTTTTAATAGATGAGTAATGTTTAATGATGTCCATGGCTTGTAATGAAAGAAGGCCATGAACAGTGTAAAGTTAAGTAAAAATATGCTGATGCTGTGATGTGGCCCAATGCTGGTATGTGCCCCCATCGTGGTGCAGCCACCATCCTGACATGTGCCCTCTTCCTGCGGGGTAAGGGTGCTTTCACACTTGCGTTCAGCACTATCCGCCACTATGGAGAATAGCGCAGTCCGTTAACGCACTGCACTATTCTCCATAGACTTGTATTGACGACGTACTGTAACGCAAGTGTCTGCGTTGCATCCACTGGACGAGGCTGAGTCATTATTTTGACGCAGCGTCGGGCGGTGGGAACGCTACATGTAGCGCTTTTTAGGTCGTTAAAATAACGCACATTGACAGATTCCGTTGGAATCCGCCAAGGTGTCTAATGATTGTCTATGGTGGCGGATTCCGCCGCTATGCGCTAAGCAGCGGAATCCGCTGACAAATTCCATCACGTTTCACGGAGCATGCTCAGCATGTCCAGCAGAACAATCTAAATCATTTAAAATCACTCCTGGTCTCTCTCCCCCCTCTCTCATACTCACCGATCATGGGCGCGGCGCTGCACGGCTGTTACAAAGCTCCGGCGGCTTTTCCTCTTTTGAAAATGCTGGCCGCTCATTATTCAATCTCGTATTCCCTTCTTCCCCCACCCACGGCGCCTATGATTGGTTGCACTCAGACCCGCTCCCACGCTGAGTGACAGCTGTCTCACTGCAACCAATCACAGCCGCCGGTGGCCGGGTCTATATCGTGCGGTAAAATAAATAAATAAATAATTTAAAATAACCATCCCATTCCATCCCAATTATGATACCAGCCGAGATAAAGCCATACGGCTGAAGGCTAGTATTCTCAGGAAGGGGAGCCCCACGTTATGGGGAGCCCCCAGCCTAACAATATCAGCCAGCAGCTGCCCGGAATTGCCGCATCCATTAGATGCGACAGTCCCGGGACTCTACCCGGCTCACCCCGAATTGCCCTGGTGCGGTGGCAATCGAGGTAATAAGGAGTTAGCGGCAGCAGCCCATAGCTGCCACTTAGTCCTAGGTTAATCATGACAGGCATCTCACCGAGATACCTTCCATGATTAACCTGTAAGTTAAAGAAAATAAATAAAATAAAAACACATACACCTGAAAAAATCCTTTATTTGGAATAAAAGACAAAAAAAACCCTCTTTCACCACTTTATTAAACCCCCAAATTCCCCTCCAGGTCCGAAGTAATCCACAGAGGTACCATGACGCTTTCAGCTCAGGAGTGGCAGTAGAACACGACCACTCTCTATCAGCTCCACGCAGCAACTGAAGTGAGACGCGCGATCAGCTGTGCCCTCATTCATGCCCTCATTCAGGTGACCCGCGGACACAGCTCTCGGATGCTGGACTGCAGCTGTGGTCGCGGGTCACCTGAGTGACGGCACAGCTGATCGCGCAGCTCACTGCGGTCACTCAGGGGATATGTGGTCACCTCTCTCTCTCCTCCCGACCGCAAATCTCCTTTTCCCGGTGAAACATTAAAAAAAACCCAAAAAAAACAAAAAACAAAACGCAAAATGTACTTTTACAGGAGTCCATTACTTTATTATCACACTATTTGCAATGCATCCGTCACTTGCATCACACAACGCACTGTGACGGATGACTCACAACGCAAGTGTGAAAGCAACCTTTAATGTGTGCAGGGGGCAGAGTGCGGGGTGGGTGGAGCGAGCGGGTCCATGGCGCTGAGGACATCAGTGCCAGGGACTGCATGGCTGGGGACAGGTGACTATCCGTGTGCGTACGTGCATGTTCAGTGTATACATGCGGAGTGCAGGGGGGGGCGGAGCCGAGCGGGGAAGTCCCGTCGGCCCGTCCGTAGTTTGGGCTGTTCAGTTTGGCTCCCTGCACACGTAGCCAGGGTAAATATCGGGTAGCTAATCAAAGCGCTTTGCTTGGTTACCCGATATTTACCTTGGTTACCAGCGTACACCGCTTAGCGCTGGCTCCTTGCACACGTAGCCAGGGTAAATATCGGGTAACTAAGCAAAGCGCTTTGCTTAGTAACCCAATGTGTACCCTGGTTACGTGTGCAAGGAGCTTTAGTTAAAACGTTGGTCGCAGGCTCTTTAGTGCACGCGCTGTGGCGACTGTTGTCACTGTAATGACGTCATTTTGGAGCAAAACAGACAGACAGACAGACAGAATAAGCCAATTATATATATAGATATGGGATAGTCGTTACCTGCGAGCCGGTGTTCAGCAGGGCAGGGGTTGGGATCCCGTCCAAAGTGCTGGAGATGATGGGACGCCCCCCTACATACCGGTCTCGCCAATCAGCAGGGCCTTGTTGTCCTATTCCTGGGGATTGGCCCTTGGCCCCAGGGGTTGCCAGTTTAAAGGACACCTGGCAAAATGACCAATTTTCTGGCACCTGCGGCAAATGGGCTGTCCAGATGCACTGTAGCGATCGCTGCTCCTCCCTCAAAGCAGTGGGGTCCTCCTTCCTCACATCCAGGGGACATCCTCAGGACAGTTGGCTAGCTGAATCTTGATCTCTGGTTGGAGCTGCATCACCTCCAGGATTCTGGCCACGTCCTTGCTGAGCTGCTGTGCTTGAGAATGCAGGTCACTGGGAGCACTGCCTGAGGTACACTCTTTGCCACAATTAAAGAAGGGGGTTCTGCCCACAGAGGGGAGGTGCTGGCTTGTCAGGACTGTGAATCAGGGTCCATGACCTCAAGAGGTTGTAAGGCCTTGATGGCCCGGTCTTTGAGAACAACAAAGTTCACATTTGGCTGTTCCAGGGGCCACAACCACAGCTGCTTGCGGTCCTCCATTGACTGTAGACTCTGTAGGAATTGCTCAACCATCATTTTGTTTCCTTCCTGGTCGGTAAGGGGGTCCACAAGCTTTAGGGTTCGCAACGGTGCCTGCAACCTCAGGGCATAGCCTTTGATACTGTCCTGGGACCGATGTTTACAGTTATAGAACTCCATTCTGAGTTCTGCTTCAGTGTGGGTTTCAAAGGCAGCTTTGACTTTTTAAAATATCGTGGTTACTGACTTCCGATCGTCATCTGACCAGGTCTCCACCTCCAGCTCGACTGTACCCGTTAACTGTCCCAACACCACAGACGCCCGCTGTCTGCCAGTCATCACGTACATGTCCAGTACAGTGCAAATTTTCTTTTTAAATCCCGATAAGTCATCGTATTGGGGAATCCAGGCTATGCCGGGTACATACGGTGAGGTGATCGGCATTATTGGGGTGGTCGCCACTGCCGCGGGTGCTGCTGCTTGATCTACCGGAGTAGGTCCCACTGTGTTGTCATCACCTTGCGCGGCCAGGGAAGGGTCCGCGGCGCTCCGGTCATCCGGTGCCTGCATCCTTTCTCTCCCCCTCGGTTAGTTCTCACCAATCTCGCGGGAACTGGGGCACACTGGGAGCTTCAGGGTCTGGTCATTGCCGACTTCCGCCCGTGCTCACAAGGTTCGTGGGGAGGGCTTCTGCTTGCGCTTTTGCAACTTCGCGCTCTTTTTGCACAGTGATGGCGCAGCTATTTTTCAACATTAAAGATGGCCACAATCTTTGCACAAACAGTCCATTTAAACACAGTTTCTAAAGGCCCTGTTACACACAGAGATAAATCTTTAGCAGATCTGTGGTTGCAGTGAAATCATTTGTGATGCCCTGGACACCCCAGGGGTCACAGGTCACTACACACACCACATACACCCCCACCTCAGTAAGGTACCATCAGTCAACCAAAGACCTGATTGCCTCCCTCAGAGTCAGACAGGCACACCAGGTGGGCGGAGTCAGGCGGATAGACACGCCCCCCGAGGAGTCTGCTGGCCTGAGGCAGGAAAACACAAACAGTTGGAGTTAGAGTTGGAGTTGGAGTTTAGAGTTTGGAGAGTGAGGAGCTCAGTTCTGCTTGGGGCCTGGGTTGGAGCCTAGGACCCCAGATCAGTCAGGCAGGCAGACGGTAGTGGCTGCCTGCAGAAGGCCGGGAATACGACTGGCAGAACCGTAAGGGACCGGGTAGTGGCCCACCGGAACCGAACCGGGGAGCTAACTGGATACCGGAGCACCAGGCAGGGTACTCAGACCCCGAACTAGGCTATAAGCCACCACCATAGTCGAATTAACTGATTGTGGTCTGGACCTCAGGGGTTCATTCCCACCTAAGTCCCGATTGAAGGCAACAGCCCAACCCGTCCGGATAGAAGCCACCGCCAGAGGCCAGAGATCCAAGGGCCAGCGTCTGCGGGCAAAGGGGCTCCTATGACACATACACGCCGGGGAGCGTAGCCAAGATCACACACAGGTGCAGGAGAAAGGCGAACATTACCAACCTATCTGGAGAAGCTGCAGCCGTCTGCGGGCCCCGTTTGTCACCCCGTTTGGTTTACCAGCGCCTCCAGTGTCTTGTATCGGAGTGAGTACACAAGTGCCCTCAGGCCACACTGCGCCCTGCACCCCGGCCCCTCGCCCATTGGGCCCCGGGACCAACATCCCCTACCCACGGAGGGGTCAACACCTAGCTGCGCCACTACACCGCTCCCGGGAGTCCCCGTACCTTCACCGCAGCGGTGGTGCCCATCATCACCACAACCCGTGGGTGGTGTCACGAACTTTACAAAACAAACACCCCACCACCCCTGCGTGCACCGCCACTACACCCTTCCAGAGCGACGTGACCCCCGGGTCCGGAGTCGCTTGAGCCACCGACACGCGAGCCCGAACCCGAGCGGCTCGGCGGTCACAGCCGAGGCCGCGGGGCGGTACACATGGACATATTGTTCCATTTGTACACAGCCACAAACCTGGCACTGATTTCCACAATTTCATTGCAACCACAGATCTGCCACAGATTTATCTCTGTGTGTGACAGGGCCTTTCACGTCACCCGTGTTAATGGGCCTTGTTCATATCTTGTTCGTGACGTCAGAAAAAGGGTGATGTGTCGCCCAAAGAATGGGGTACTCAGTCCCGGGCAATGTTTGTAACTGGGAATGTCACTTTGGTGGCCGTTGCCCGTTTCCGTGCCCTGGACCCCTTTTGTTAAAGGGAATATTTACAGGGGGTTTATAAATGTTTTTGTCATGTGACGCCACATGTGGGTTGCGGTTAAGGATGGTGAACCGCTGCTGCTGAAAGTGCTGAAAGTGGGTACTCCCAGACCTGATGGTAGTTGCAGCAATGGTGTTAGGCCCTCCACAGGTAGGGCTGTTTCTGGGAGATGTAAAGATGTACAATGATGGAGACCACACCAGGTTGACTTTAATGCTATGTGTCTACAGGGAAAGTGTTCTGTGGATATATCCGCAGGACATTCCGCCGGAGCACCCAGGAAACCGCAGCACAACCGCCCATGCTGCAGTTTTCTTGCGGAATGTCCTGCGGATATGCTGCGGTCATTCTGCATTGAGGATACAGTACCATGGCTTGGGCACTGCATCCTCAATGCAGATCAAGTGCTGCAGTGATCGGGAAGTTCATACTTACCTTCATCACACAGCACTTCACTTTCCGGCCGTGTGTGTGTCTGCACTGTGCAGGAGAAGGTGGACGGGCCTGAACTAGCTCTGGCTGTCACATGATTGGAGCTCGTGCAGGCCCCACCCACCTCCTGCACCTGGCTCCACCGCGCTCCTCTGCACTGGAGGAAGTGACTGCTATCAAGGCAGGTAAGTATGGGACCCTGCGGAAAAATCCGCAGGAATAATTCACATGCTGCAGATTTTTCCGCAGGGAAATCCACATTATTTCCGCTGCAGAAAAAAATGCAGTATGGCCACAGCAGTTCCAAAATGCTATAGAAATGGCTGGGGACTCGCTGTACTGCAGATTTTTGAAAAATCAGCGGAATTTCCGTGACAAAATCGCGGCAAATTCCGCAAATTTTCCGCAGCGTGGGCACATAACCTAACAGTCTCTACTCATATGGACACTCGATTTGCTGGTTCCGATCCCAGGTGTATCAGTGCCAATGTAGTGACCCAGGTTGCTCTGTCCTTGGCACTCTCAATTACTTGAGTCCCCATAGCTTGAAGCGTATTCGGGCCCCAACTGTCCCTTTTGGGATACAGTCTCTTCCGTACGGCGGGCAGTGAGGACCCTGCGGGGACGTAAGTGTCCGAACCCCGATCCTAGTTTACTGCTGATGCCCCCGGATTATTTGTTTTGGTGAAGTCCATGAAGGTTTCCACACCGTGCAGGTATTTGCCAAGAAGTGTAAAACTTGCTCTTGACCTAAGGCCCTGTGCCCTGTTCGTGCTCCGGTCCCAGCAATATCTCCGGTACCCATCCTGGCGACCTCTCTCCTGTGCCCCCGGGGTCACCGTTACACGGACTCAGTGCAGGCACGTCCGCTCACTTCCCCGTGTGCTCTCCGACTCACTGACTACTGACTGACTAACTCCTCCCACCAGGCTGGCTAATCCCTTTTGTTAACCCTTCTATGCTCAGTGTAGAGTGTTCACTAGGATTTAATTGTGTTTTGATGTTCAATGGCACTGTTACTCCAGGTTACAGAGGGTAGGTCCTGCATCCCCGAGAGGCTGCAGTTCCTTGTAGTGCCCTGATAGTTTCAGGGGTGCTACATACGTTCCTGTATATTCAATGTGTCATTGTCCAATGGGATAGTTTAATGGTCTATGATGATCCCTATCTACTTTCATTGACGGGATAGTGCAGGCGACGTGTATTTCTTTAATTTTGGCCTGTTGTATCTGAAGCCTGTATGATCAAGTGAAGTAGGGGAGGTTGTGCTTTCAATGTTTGCTCCATGGCCTAGTGGTGAGCTTGTGGGTTTGAATCCTGATGTATGTTCCTGTATATTTAATGTGTCATTACCCAATGGGATAGTTCAATGGTCTATGATGATCCCTATCTGTTTTCATTGAAGGGATAAGGCCGGTTTCACACATCCGGCTTTTCGCCGGTTTGCCGGATCCGGCGCTCTCCCATACAGTGACTACAGTACAGTGACAGCGCAACAAGCGCCGGTCACATGCTGTCATGTGACCGGCGCATGTGACCCGGAAGTTACAGCGCTGTCACTGTACTGTATTGTCTGTACGGGAGAGCGCCGGATCCGGTAAACCGGCGAAAAGCCGGATATGTGAAACTGGCCTAAGCAGATGACGTGTATCTCTTTAATTTTGGTCTGTTGTGTCTGAAGCATATAGGATCAAGTGAAGTAGGGGAGGCTATGCATTCCATGTTTTCTCCATGGCCTAGTGGTAAGCTTGAGAGCTTTCCATGTGTGAGCTTGTGGGTTTGAGTCCCAATGTATGTTCCTGTTTATTCAATGTGTCATTGTCCAATGGTCTATGATGATCCCTGTCTGGTTTCATTGAAGGGATAGTGCAGGCGATGTGTATTTCTTTAATTTTGGCCTGTTGTATCTGAAACCTATAGGATAAAGTGAAGTAGGGGAGGCTGTGATTTCCACTTTCGCTCCATTGCCTAGTGGTAAGCTTGTGGGCTTTAAATGTGTAAAGCTTGTGTGTTCTAATCCCAATGTACGTTGCTTTATATTCAATGTGTCATTGTCAAATGGGCTAGATCAATAGTCTATTATGATCCATATCTATTTTCATTTAAGGGATAGTGCAAGCGATGTGTATTTTTAAAATTTTGGCCTTTTGTGTCTTAAGCCTATAGGATCCAGTGAAGTAGGGGAGACTGCTTTCCATGTGTACTTCATGCCCTAGTGGTAAGCTTGTGGGCTTTGAATGTGTGAGCTTCTGTGTTTGAATCTCAGGTAAAGCCCATTTGGCTTTGCCAGCAATTCGACCCCACAACCTCTCGTCGCCCAAGCAATGAGCAACAGATGGTCCGTTAAGTCACATAATCCTATTGACCTCGCACACAACACTGCCAAACAAAAGCAAAAGATATGGCCCGGACTATCACTCCAATGGAAAATCATAGTCGTCACGGTCCATGCAATTGAATAGAGCCATACAAAGTCCATAGGTTTTGCCTGCAATTCAAACCCACAACCTCTCGTAACCCAAGCGACAAGCCTACCACTACCCCAACTATGGGAATAGGGAATGTTATGCTCTGTTAATTCACATAATCCTATTGTTTTCGCACACAACACGGCCAAACAAAAGCAAAAGATATGGATGGAATATCTCTCCAATAGGAAGCTCATTGTCATCACGGTCCATTGGACCATGCAATTTAATGGAACCATACAAAGCCCATGGACTTTGTATGGCTCCATTCAATTGCATGGACCAATGAACGGTGATGACCATGAGTTTCCATTGGAGTAAAGCTGGGTTCACACTAAGCGACAGCGACAACGACAGCGACGTCGCTGTTACGTCACCATTTTCAGTGACGTAACAGCGACCTTGTAAGTCGCTGTTATGATCGCTGCTTAGCTGTCAAACACAGCAGAAGCAGCGATCATAACGTCGCTGTGCTACATGTGCAGAGAGCAGGGAGTCGCGCTTAGCGCTGGCTCCTTGCTCTCCTGGGTACAGTACACATCGGGTTAATTAACCCGATGTGTGCTGCAGCTACATGTCACAGTGCAGAGAGCAGGGAGCCGCGCTTAGCGCTGGCTCCTTGCTCTCCTAGGTACAGTACACATTGGGTTAATTAACCCGATGTGTACTGCAGCTACATGTCACAGTGCAGAGAGCAGGGAGCCGCGCGCACTGCTTAGCGCTGGCTCCTTGCTCTCCTTGCTACAGTACACATCGGGTTAATTACCCGATGTGTACTGCAGCCACATGTGCACAGAGCAGGAGCCGGCACTGGCAGCAAGAGCGGAGGCTGGTAACGAAGGTAAATATTGGGTAACCAGGGAAAGGCCTTCCCTTGGTTACCCGATGTTTACGCTGGTTACAGCTTACCGCAGCTGCCAGACGCCGGCTCCTGCTCCCTGCTCGCTTCATTTTGTCGCTCTCTCGCTGTCACACACAGCGATGTGTGTGTCACAGCGGGAGAGTGACGACCAAAAAATGAAGCTGGACATTCAGCAACGACCGGCGACCTCACAGCAGGGGCCAGGTCGTTGCTGGATGTCACACACAGCGACAGCGACGGGACGTCGCTGCAACGTCACAGAAAATGGTGACGTAGCAGCGACGTCGTTGTCGTTGTCGCTGTGTGTCACACCAGCTTAATGGTCCAGGTCATATCTTTTGCTTTTGTTTGGCCATGTTGTGTGCGCAGTCAATAGGATTATGTGAATTAACGGAGCATCAGTTTACCATTTCCCATAATAGGGTTAGTGGTAGGCTCGTCATTTGGCCTTTGAGAGGTTGTGAGTTCAAATTGCAGGCAAAGCCCAAGGACTTTGTATGGCTCCATTCGATCGCATGGTCCAATTCCCTGTGATGCCTATGAGTTTACATTGGAGTGATAGTCCAGGCAATATCTTTTGCTTTTGTTTGGCTGTGTTGTGTGACCTGTTGATAGGATTATGTGAATTAACGGAGCATCAATTTCCCACTTCCCATCGTTTAGGTAGTGGTAGGCTCGTCGCTTGGGCTACAAGTGGTTGTGGGTTCAAATTATAGGCTAAAGCCCTTGGACTTTGTATGGCTCCATTCAATTGTATGGACCAATGGACGGTGATGGCAATGAGTTTCCATTGGAGTGATTGTCCAGGCCATATCATTTGCTTTTATTTGGCTATGTTGTGTGCGCGGTCAATAGGATTATGTGAATTAACGGAGCATGGGTTTCCTGTTTCCCATTGTTGGGGTAGTGGAAAGGCTTGTCGTTTGGGCTACAAGAGGTTGTGGGTTCATACTGCAGGAAAAGCCGTTGGACTTTGTATGGCTCTATTCTATTGCATGGTCTAATGGACCATGATGCCTATAAGTTTCCATTGGAGTGATAGTCCAGGCCATATTATTTGCTTTTGTTTGGCCATTTTGTGTGCGCAGTCAATAGGATTATGTGAATTAACAAAGCATTGGGTTCCCACTCGAATCGCAGGCAAAGCCCATGCGCTTTCTATGGCTCCATTCAATTGCATGGTATAATGGACCATGAGGCCTATGAGTTTCCATTGGAGTGAGAGTCCAGGCCATATCTTTTGCTTTTGTTTGGCCATGTTTTTTGCGCAGTCCTTTAGGATTATGTGAATTAACGGAGCATCAGGTTCCCACTTCCCGTCGCAGGGGTAGTGGTAGGCTACCACTACCCATGCGATGTGAAGTGAGAAACCGATGTTCCGTTAATTCACATATTTGTATTGCTTGCGCACACAACGGCCCAACAAAAGCAAAAGATATGGCCTGGACTATCACTCCAATGGAAACTCATAGTCATCAAGGTCCAATGGACCATGCAATTGAATAGAGCCATACAAAGTCTATGGGCTCTACCTGCAATTCAAACCCACAACCTCTCGTAGCTTAAGCAAAGTACCTACCCCTACACCAACAATGGGAAGTAGGAAATTTATTTTCCATTAATTTGCATAATTCTATTGACTTCGCACACAACACGGCCAAACAAAAGCAAGAGACTGTGCCTGGCCTATCACTCCAATGGAAACTCATTGTCAGCACAGTCCATTGGACCATGCAAATGAATGGAGGAATACAAAGTCCAAGGGTTTTACCTGGAATTAGAACCCACAACCTCTCGAAGCCCAAGTGAAGAGAACACCACTACACCAACGATGAGAAGTGAGAAACCAATTCTCCGTTAATTCACATAATCCTATTGACTTTGCACATGAGCATTGGTTTCCCACGTCCCATCATTGGGGTAGTGGTAAGCTCATTGCTTGGGCTATGAGAGCTTGTGGGTTTGAATTGCAGGCAATGCCCATGGACTTTCTATGCCTTCATTCAATTGCATGGTAAAATGGACCATGATGCCTATGAGTTTCCATTGAAGTGAGAGTCCAGGCCATATCTTTTACTTTTGTTTGGCCGTGTTGTTTGCGCAGTCTATGGGATTATGTGAATTAACGGAGCATCAGGTTCCCACTTCCCATCGCAGGGCTAGTGGTGGGCTATCACTACCCCTACAATGGGAAGTGAGAAACCGGTGCTCCGTTAATTCACATATTTGTATTGCCTGCACACACAACGGCCAACCAAAAGCAAAAGATATTGCCTGGACTATCACCCCAACAGAAACTCATAGTCACCAAGGTCCAATGGACCATGCAATTGAATAGAGCTGTACAAAGCCCATGGGCTTTGCTTGCAAATCGAACCCAGAACCTCTCGAAGACCAAGCGAGAAGATTACCACTACACCAACGATGGGAAGTGGGAACCTGATTCTCCGTTAATTCACATAATCCTATTGACTTCGCACACAACAAGGCCAAACAAAAGCAAGAGACAGGGTCTGGCCTATCACTCCAATGAAAGAGCATAGTCAGCACAGTCCATTGGACCATGCAATTGAATGGAACCATACAAAGTCCATGGGCCTTGCCTGAGAGTCAAACCCACAACCTCTCATAGGCCAAGCAAAGAGCCTACTGTGACGACATAGACTCTCATGGGTTAAAGTTTCTTAACATTCAGCCAGACAGGATGATAGATTGTTTATAGATGGGGATAAGTCCCTCATTGTTTATACAAGACTCTTGCGGCCCAAGGAAAGAGCCTACCACTACACCAACAATGGGAAGTGGGAAACTGACTCTTCGTTACTTCACATAATCCTAGTGACTGCGCACACAACACGGCAAAAACAAAAGCAGAAGACAGTGCCTGGCCTACCACTACAATGGAAACTCATAGGAAACACAGTCCATTGGACCAGCAATTGAATGGAGCCATACAAAGTCCATGGGCCTTAACTGAGAGTCAAACCCACAACCTCTCGTAGCCCAAGCAAAGAGCCTACCACTACAGCAACACGGATAAGTGGGAAACTGACACTACATTAATTCACATAATCCTAGTGACTGCGCACACAACGTGGCCAAACAAAAGCAAAAGATGGTGCCTGGGATACCACTCCAATGGAAACTCAGTCCATTGTATGGCTGCATTCCATTGCCAAGTCCAAAGTCCATGGGCCTTGGCTGAGAGTTGAACCCACAACCTCTCGTAGCCCAAGCAAATATCCTACCACTACACCAACACGGAGAAATGGGAAACTGACTCTACATTAATTCACATAATCCTACTGACTGCGCACACAACGTGGCCAAACAAAAGCAAAAGACAGTGCCTGACCTACCATTCCAATGGAAACTCACAGGAAACACAGTACATTAGACCAGGCAATTGAATGCAGCCATACAAAGTCCATGGGCCTTTCCTGAGAGTCAAACACACAACCTCTCGTAGCCCATGCAAAGAGCCTACCACTACACCAACAGGGAGAAGTGGAAATCTGACTCTACATTAATTCACATAATCCTAGTGACTGCGCACATAACATGGCCAAACAAAAGTGTGGCGCCCTGGATTAGCCAGGTCGTCACAGATAACACAAAAACACCCCCACCCCCATTAGACAGTGACACCAGCCAAACACAAAACCCTTGTTGCTTCCCTCCAGGGTCTGATGTCCTCACCAGGTGGGGCGGAGCCAAGCGGTTGGCTCCACCCACCGAGGAGTTCACAGGCCTGGAGGCGGGAAAAGTGTCAGTCTGGAGTTGGAGTTTACTCCTCTCATTTCCACCTCCTGGACTAAACACTTGGGTGTCTGGGTTGTGGCCCAGGCACTGACAGCAAGGTTGGCAGATGGTGGTGGCCGTCTGTAAGAGTGGTGAAGCAATGTGGAACCGTAGGACCGGGGTCGGGCGTTGGCCCGCCGGTACCGACCGGGGAGCGAAGAGAAGCCAGCACACACAGGTAGGGCCATCGGACCCCGACCAGGCTTGGAGCCGCCGACAATAGTCAAATCTGAATGTGACCGGAACCCCAGGGGT
The DNA here is from genome assembly GCF_048569485.1 of Anomaloglossus baeobatrachus. Taxonomy (NCBI): domain Eukaryota; kingdom Metazoa; phylum Chordata; class Amphibia; order Anura; family Aromobatidae; genus Anomaloglossus; species Anomaloglossus baeobatrachus. The sequence goes on along the minus strand of NC_134358.1, from coordinate 318,366,368 downwards.
TTCCTAACAACCAAAGACCCGATAGAAGGCAACCGCTTACACCGTGAGGGTATACAGCTACTGCCTAAGGCTAGAGACCCAAGGGCCAGCGCATGCGGGCAAACGGGCTCCTCCGGTATCCATACATCGGGAAGCAGACTACCGTTGGGGATCCATAGTAGTCAAACACGAACATCAAGGTGCAGGGAAAGACAGCCGCCATCACCTGTCTGGGGAGAGACACTGCAGCCGGCTGCGGGACCCGTCCATCCAGCCGTTTGGTTTACCGAGGATTTTGTGCATCTCTTACTGAGTGAGTACACCTATGCCATCCGGCGCCGCGCTGTCCCTGCAACCCTGCACCTCACCAACCCTGCCTCCCCGTCACATCGTCGGGACTGCGCACACAACACGGCCAAACAAAAGCAAAAGACAGTGCCTTGCCTATTATTCCAAAGGAAACTCATAGGCAGCACAGTCCATTGGACAAGGCAATTGAATGGAGCCATACAAAGTCCATGGGCCTTGCATGAGAGTCGAGCACACAAACTCTTGTAGCCCAACCAAAGAGTCTACCACTACACCAACAATGGAAAGTGGGAAACTAACTTTTCATTAATTCACATAATCCTAGTGAAAAAAACAGTGCCTAGCCTATTATTCCAAAGGAAACTCATAAGCAGCACAGTCCATTGGACCAGGCAAATGAATAAAGGCATACAAAGTCCATGGGCCTTGCCTGAGAGTCGAATCCACAACCTCTCTTAGCCCAAGCAGAGAGCCTCCCACTAAAAGAACAATGGGAAGTGAGAATCTGACTACAATAATTCACATAATCCTAGTGACTGCACATACAACACGGCCAAACAAAAGCAAAAGAAAGTGTCTGGTCTATCACTCCAATGGAAATTCATAGGCTGCACAGTGCATTGGGCCAGGCAATTAAATGGAACCATACAAGGTCTATGGACCTTGCCTGATAGTCAAGCCCAACACATCCTGTAGCCCAACCAAAGTGCCTACCACTACACCAACAATAGGAATTGGGAATCTGACTCTACCTTAATTCACATCATCCTAGTGACTGCGCACACAACACGGGCAAACAAAAGCAAAATGCAGTGCCAGGCCTATTATGAAAATGAAGAAAGCGATCCAGCTGAGTGAACAGGTGATTTATTCAGTGCAGTTCAGACAAGGTATAGTCGTGGTTAACGCATTTCTGGCTTAATGCCCTTAATCATAACCATTATTATTGGTTATGATTAAGGGCGTTAAGCCAGAAACACATTAACCACAACTATGCCTTGTCTGAACTGCACTGAATAAATCACCTGTTCCCTCAGCTGGATCACTTTCTTCATTTTCATTGCTGTGCAGCCAGGGCAAGGCTGGATCTGAGTCTGAGGTGCGGTGAGGTCAGATGTGGGTGAGCTGGATTTTTTTACAAATTTCCAGGCCTATTATTCCAATGGAAACACATAGTCAGCACAGTCTATTAGACCAGGCAATTGAATGGAGCCATATAAAGTCCTTGGGCCTTGCCTGAGAGTTAAATCCACAATGGCTTGTAGCTCAAGCAAAGAGCCTACCACTACACCAACAATGGAAAGTGGAAAACTGACACTACATTAATTCACACAATCCTAGTAACTGCGCACACAAAATAGCCAAACAAAAGCAAAAGACAATGCCTAGCCTATTACCCCAATGGAAACTAATAAGCAGCACAGTCCATTTAGGTAATTGAACGGAGACATACAAAGTCCATGGGCCTTGCCTAAGAGTCAAACCACAACCTCTCATAGCCCAAGCAAAGAGCCTACCACTACACCAACAATGGGAAGTGGGAAACTGACTTTACATTAATTCACATAATCCTAGTAACTGCGCACACAACACGGTCGACCAAAAGCAAAAAACAATGCCTAGCCTATTACTCCAATGAAACTCATAGGCAGCTCAGTACATTGTAACAGGCAATTGAATGGAGCTACACAAAGTTCATTGGCCTTGCCTGAGAGTCAAACCCACAATCTCTCATAGCCTAAGCAAAGAGCCTACCACTACACCAACAATGGGAAGGGGAAAACCAGCTCTACATTAATTCACATAATCTTAGTGACTGCGAACACAACACAGCCAAACAAAAGCAGAAATAATGCCTATCCTATCATTCCAATGGAACCTGATAGTATAGCTTCATTCACTTGCCTGGTCCAAAAGAATGTACTGTCTAAGTCCATGGGCCTTGCCTGAAAGTCAAACCCACAACCTCTCGTAGCCCAAGCAAAGAGCCTACCACTACAACAACAATGGAAAGCAGGAAACTGATTCTACATTAATTAACATAATCGTAGTGACTGCGCACACACTACGGCCAAACAAAAGCAGAAGACAGCTCCTAGCCTATTACTCCAATGGAAACTCATAGGCAGCACAATCCATTGAATCCGGCAATTGAATGGAGCCATACAAAGTCCAAGGGCCTTGCCTGAGAATCAAACCCACAACCTCTCGTAGCCCAAGGAAAGAGCCTACCACTACGCCAACAATTGGAAGTGGAAAAATGACTCTACATTAATTCACATAATCCTAGTGACTGCGCACACAACATGGCCAAACATAAGCAAAAGACAGTGCCTTGCCTACCACTCCAAAGGAAACTCATAGGAAACACAGTCCATTGGATAGCTGCATTCAATTGCCTGGTCCAAAGTCCATGGGCCTTGCCTCAGAGTCGAACCCACAACCTGTCGCAGAACAAGCAAAGAGCCGACAAGTACACCAACACAGAGAAATGGGTGTCTGACTCTACATTAATTACCATAATCCTAGTGACTGCGCACACAACATGGCCAAACAAAAGCAAAAGACTGCCTGGCCTACCAATCCAATGGAAACTCATAGGAAACACAGTCCATTGGACCAGGCAATTGAATGCAGCCACACAAAGTCCATGGGCCTTGCCTGAGAGTTGAACCCACAACCTCTCGTAGCCCAAGGAAAGAGCCTACCACTACGCCAACAATGGGAAGTGAGAAACTGACTCTACATTAATTCAAATAATCCTAGTGACTGCGCACACAACATGGCCAAACAAAAGCAAAAGACAGTGCCTGGCTTACCACTTCAATGGAAACTCGTAGGAAACACAGTCCATTGGATCAGGCAATTAAATGCAGCCATACAAAGTCCATGGGCCTTGCCTGAGAGTCGAACCCACAACCTCTCGTAGCCCAAGCAAAGAGCCTACTGTGACGACATAGACTCTCATGGGTTAAAGTTTCTTAACATTCAGCCAAAGAGGATGATAGATTGTTTATAGATGGGGGATAAGTCCCTCATTGTTTATACAAGACTCTTGTGGCCCAAGCAAAGAGCCTACCACTACACCAACAATGGGAAGTGGGAAACTTACTCTTCGTTACTTCACATAATCCTAGTGACTGCGCACACAACACGGCCAAACAAAAGCAAAAGACAGTGCCTGGCCTATTACTCCAAAGGAAACTTATAGGCAGCACAGTCCATTGGACCAGGCAACTGAACGGAACCATACAAAGTCCATAGGCCTTGCCTGAGAATCAAACCCACAACCTCTCGTAGCCCAAGGAAAAAGCCTACCACTATGCCAACAATGGGAAGTTGGAAATTGACTCTACATTAATTCACATAATCCTAGTGACTGCGCACACAACATGGCCAAACAAAAGCAAAAGACTGTGCCTGACAAACCACTACAATGAAAACTCATGAGAAACACAGTCCATTATACCACGTAATTGAATTCAGCCATACAAAGTCCATGGGCCTTGCCTGAGAGTCAAACCCACAACCTCTCGTAGCCCAAGCAAAGAGCCTACCACTACACCAACACAGAGAAGTGGGAAATTGACTCTACATTAATTCACATAATCCTAGTGACCGTGCACACAACATGGCAAACAAAAGCAAAAGACAGTGCCTGGCCTAGCTCTCCAATGGAAACTCATAGGAAGCACAGTCCATTGAATAGAGCCATACAAAGTCCATTGGCCTTGCCTGAGAGTCGAACCCACTGTACAGGAACTGTACTGGCACTGTACTGTTCCTGCAAACAAACTATAAAGATGAGATACCCAGTGCAGCGCTATAGTCCTCACAATACCTGTAATTCAATGTGACAGCAGCCACTCTTCATTGCTCCCCCTCCCCTCTGGGATGATACATCACACATCAGTGTGAAGCTCCCTGCTGTCACTGTAAGCCAGACTCCTGATATCTGCTTCCCACAGTCAGAGAAGGGACATGGCTGCCTCCCCTGTTTTCTGCAGGGAAACAGCTATTATCAGGAGACTGGCTGGTAGTGACAGCAGGGAGCTTCAAAAGCAAAAGACAGTGCCTGGCCTATCTCTCCAATGGAAACTCATAGGAAGCACAGTCCATTGAATAGAGCCATACAAAGTCCATTGGCCTTGCCTGAGAGTCGAACCCACAACCGCTTGTAGCCCAAGCAAAGAACCTTCCCCTACACCAACAATGGGAGATGAGAAACCGATTCTACATTAATTCACATAATCCTAGTGACTGCGCACACATCATGGCCAAACAAAAGCAAAAGACAGTGCCTGGCCTCTCACACCAATGGAAACTCATAGGAAGCATAGTCCATTGGACCAGGCAATTGAATGCAGCCATAAAAAGTCCATGGGCCTTGCCTGAGAGTCAAACCCACAACCTCTCGTAGCCCAAGCAAAGAGCCTACCACTAATTCTTGCGGAATTTAGTTGAAAAAACTGGTTGCACATTGTAAGAACTTCCCTTTTTGTTCTGTTCAAGGTACTGCTCTCTAAATTTGTAGCACACTTTTGTTTTAGATCTTTCCAAATTTTTTTGTGAGTACCCCTAGCAACAAACCGTCTATTTCCCTATACTCTTGCTCCAAATCAGACATCTTTATACAGCAGCGTTTAGCCCTTACATATTCCCCAGTAGGGATATTTTTTACTACAAACGTTGGATGGCAACTAGTCGCATGAAGGATTGAATTTCCTTCTGAGTGCGTGTGGTATAATTTACAATCAATAATACACTTCTCCATGTTTCCCATCAGTACCATGTCCAAAAATTGGATTTGCAGTGCATCACTCTGATATGTGAATCCCAAATTATATGGATTGTTATTAATAAATGAAATAAAATGTTCCATTTTATTCGCTCTATTTTTCCAAATAATCAAAATATCATCAATAAATCTGAGGAATATTAATGTCTGGGCTGAACAGAGTTTTTTAAATTAAAAATAAATTCCTCCTCCCACCAAAACATATAAATATTCGCCAGAGATGGTGAAAAACGTGAACCCATTGAACAACCCTGTGTCTGTAAATACAAAATCCCCCAAAAAAGTGAAATAATTATTTTTTAACAAAAAAAAGGTGACGTCCAATATGTATTGCTGCAATTCCTGTGAAAAATCAGAATATTTTTCCATTTGAGATTTTAATGCCATTATGGCCAGGTAAGATGGAGGTGTATAATGTGCATACATCACACGTTAACCAACAATTGCCCTCCTGCCACTCTATGCCATTTAACACATTAAGCACATGTTTGCTGTCCTGAACAATATGGAGAGAAGGTTGTTAGTAGTCTTTAGTTTGTGAACCCGACCGCACCCACACCTATTGCCGGTCAACATTATACATATATAGCCTGGGTCCCAGCTTCCCATACATGGTAAGTTTTTTAACTGCATGAGAGGACACACACTAGCTAGGGACCCCAAAAATAAGAGAATACCGTGAAGAGGTTTTGAGGCTCTGTTGCATTGATCAATTCAATAGCTAAATTTCTCTTTATTTATATTTCATGGCAGTAATGCATATTCCACTCTCATCTTTTAATTTTTGCATGTAGCTATTGTATTTTTCAGGCCAGTATTCACACAGCAGTTTCTGCTATTACATGTATTCCCTTTGCATAGTCACTGGTGCGCATACCTTCTCTCCATATAGTGATGGGTTTTTTTGTTTTTTGCACCCAGTTCAGACTTAGAATGGTGTTTCAAACGTTACTTCTTTATTTGCTGTCCTGAAAAAACTTGGAGAGGCTTTAGCTAAAAATTGGAGATGTTTATCTAGCCACTCCGAAAGATGTTCAGTGAAAGACCCTATGCCCGAAATAATGGGACGAAAGCTCAGCAGAAACTGATCTTTGTGAGATTTGGGGAGAGCATGCATAAGGGGAGTTGTGCCGCCCCCACGTCAGCAGCAGCCGTGCTGCTCGGATCCGGATCTGCAGTGGCTCGAGGGGTCTCCGGACCCGGGGTTTGCGCGGACACTCAAATAAAAGGGGACGTACATATACGGGGATTGCTGTAGATACTTTGTGACGCCACCCACGGTGTATGGTAATATGGGATACCACCACTGCTGTTGTGAAGCACCCGGGGGCGATGGAGTGGCAGCTGGTTGTTTAACCCCTCTGTGGGTAGGAGAGGATGCCCCAGAGTTCAGTGTCCAGGACACGGGGAGTGATGTAGGCCGGAGGTGGCGTGCCGGGCCAAACCAGGGAATGTTGGTGTACTTACTGTTGAATAATTCTACACAAGTTCATTGGTAAACCAAGGTGTCAGTGGCCGGCTGCCACGTCCGGGTGTACCTCGGGTCCCACACCCGGCTGGTGTACCGATGTCCCTTCCTCCGGCACTCTGAAATTTTCTCAACGTTGGACAACTCCGTATGGAATGGGGAAATGCACTCCCGGTGCTGTTGTGGTTGGGAGTCGTGCCCGCGAAAACTGACCCTTGGGATCCCAGTGGGTGTTTGCGGATACCCTATCCCCCGCGTTGGGCTGCCGTTTTGCTCTATCTGGGCTAACGTTTCTGGAGCAAGGCCTGGAACCTTGCTCCCGGCCTGGTGAATTAGAGAAGGGGCTTGCAACTGTCTTCTAACTAGGGTCCAGGTACCCCGCCTGTGCATGGTGTCCGGACCGGATCTCCGCTGTTGGTATCGGCGGGCTCCAACCTTGTCCCGGTCCACTCTGGATTTCCTGCGACCGGACTCCCGTCGCCTTTGGATACGGTTCACTGCTTGCCACCTAGCCAGTAGACCAGGGCCACTACCCTGGCTACTCTCACTAGGTTCAGCCTTGACCTGCAACTTCAAACTCTCCAACTCAGATTGCACTACTACTACACTTGAACTCCAAACTTCAACTCCTCCACTCACTGAACTCAAACTAGAACTACTGTGTTCCCGCCCCCGGATCCTCAAGACCCCTTGGTGGGCACTCCCAATCCGTCTGGTCCTGCCCACTGTTTTGTCCTTCTTACCCTGAGGGGCATGGCTAGGATTTTGTGGCAGATGGTGCCTTGTGTGGGATGGTGTTATGTGGGGTGTATGTTCTTCTGTGACCACCTGGCGGCGCCAGGGCGTCACAGAGTTATTGGATTCGAAGGGTTAAAGTAATCCTTTTTTTTTGGTTTATTAATCCCAATGAAACCCCTTCCTCTAACAAGATTTCCAATGATTTTCTGATGCCATTAATAGGGTTATGGGATAATTTTTTATAAATACTACTATCCTTCAACATCCCCTGTAGCTCCTTTTCATATAACCCCACATACATGACTACAATCGATCCCCCCTTATCAGAATTTTTTTATTATTATATTGGTGTTACTTTTTAGCTTTTTACAGCCCTTTTTTCCCCTGATGTTCAATTACAGGACACTATATCACTTGCTTTGTCTAGCTTAATTAGTTCTTTTTCTACAAGGTTCTGGAAATCCTCCATCTGTTGACAACGGGTCTGAGTGGGGTAATAAGTTGGGTTAGGTACTCTATTGCATCAGCTATATTATTATCCACCAAATCTCGCAAATATTGCAGCACCATTTGTTCCTAAAAAGAAATCATTGGCACAAAGTCGGCAATACAGATTCATTTTCATCATAGAAATGCTTCTTTATGATCAATATTCTTACAAAACGAATTCACATCAAGTATGGTAAATTAAATTTCGTATTGGGCAAAAAGGATAAACCTTTTTCCAACACTTTAATTTCATTTGTATTAAGAATGGTAGCAGATAAATGAGTCACTGAAGATACATTTTCTGTTTCCTGGTGTAATACCCATGCTGGTGATTTCGTTCTCTTTGGGTGTTTCGTACAAGCCATTCTTGTTTTTTCTTGATTTTTTCAGACTAGAAAACTTGTTTTTTGGCGATAGGGCAGAGGTAGATGGCATAGTTGTTTCAGTCTCTAAAAAGTCAGTTTTGCCATCAGAGGTTTCAGGTTCTGTAGAGGAAAAACTCACTCTATTTTCTCCCCATTTGTTTTTTCCTTTTTTCCTCATGATGGATCAGGGGAGATTTTGCCAGATTTGATGCCAGGTGTAAACTCTATCTTGTTTGTAGTCCATGAGATCCCTCTGGAATTTATCTTCCTTTATTGCGGTTACAGAATCCTCCAATTTATTGAGGTTCACATTGATTTTTTTCCTTCATGGTATTGTAGGAATTTAGTTCTTTATATTTTAATAATGCATTCTCCAGATCTTTAACTTTACTTTCCAATTCAGTTAATCTGGTTAGTTCCTGCTCAATAATTAATTAAATCAGTTTTTTTGAGCATTCAGATAACACTGTATTCCATTGATTTATAAATGCATCATTAAATTCTGTAGTGGGTCTTTTCTTAATTCTCAGCCCCCTTTGTACCATATGTGCATCAAGGTAAGCTTGTAAAGTTTTATGGTCCCACCATGTCCTTATGCGTGATGAAATGGTTTTTTCCAGGTCTGACATAATTCCATTTAATTCACTCTGTTCCTCTGTTTGGTTGCTATTTTTCTTTCTTGAAAAAATTCTGGCTGCCTTGTCCAGCCGCTGTTTGCTACTGACGTTAAAAATTCATCAACAGGACTATTATTTATTTCGGTTATATCGCTGCTGTTCTCCATTTTAGCGTTTTTTTAATATCACCTTATCACAGCATTACGTTAAACAGTTCCAGGTTCACCGCTTACTTCCAGAGGGAGCAAGGAGTCTGTGGCTGCATATGACTTTATGACTTCACAAAGCATTTACAAAAATGCGTCCAGCTCACCTCTCTGTTTAGGAGACCGTGCAAGGATCTGAATGGAGTCAGCCCGCTCCTTTGGTATCCACAATTCAGATGAAAAAAGTCGATCCAGCACAGTTCCAGTATATAAAATTAAAAGTCTTTTATTGGAAAAGCATTAAAATTCCATTATGCCATGCTGCGAGGACGCGTTTCGGACTAACCATCCTTACTCAGTCTCAAAACATCTCACAATGAATCCAGACTAAAAACATATGGCACAGGACATGAGGTCAGCAATCAGTACAAAATTTGAATATGCAAATATACAAATTAATTCAATATTACACATGCAACCAAGCAAGGAAACGAACAAATACATTTTCAATAGAAATACATTACATCATTTTTTATATTTAATCCAGATGGGACCCTCGTTTCAATCTCAAAAATCCATTTACCTCTTTATATTGTAACATTCTTTTTATATCTCCTCCCTTCCTAGGTAGCAGAACCTTCTCTATGCAGCAGAAGGGAGAGTACGAAGGATAAACATGCGATAGCCTTTTGGGGAAAAGAAACCATCTTAATTGTATTTTCTTACTAAGCTCTAAATAGTTGATACATGAGGAGCAACCCGAGGACCACACCAAAGCCTTAGACCACTGTTCTAATGGGTAGGACACACCCAAGTCCTGTTCCCATTTCAACATAAATGACAATTTCTCTTGAACCGGCGGGGAGTTAAATATATTCTATGCAGTCGACAGGCCTTTGGTTGGACCTTTTTTACCTGTTATGAATCTTTGAAGTATAGATGGGGACCTATGTGTCTTGGCTGCCGGACAGGACATCAGGAAGCTCCTCACCAGCAAATATTGATAAAAACACTGTTTCGGGAGACAAAATCTCTTTCTTAAATTTTCAAATGAACACATAATAGTCCCTTCAAACAAATTGCCTAAGTTCTCAACCCCTGAGAAACTCCACTGCGAAAGAGAAATATCAGGAATCAAATGTTCGAGACTCTTCAGGGAGATCAAGTCGAGTGGGATGTTGAGGTGATCTCTCCCTATCTCTCTCCACAACACCAGAGAATTCTGCATATCAGGAAGACTCTTGTCACAAGGAGAGGGTCTGAGGTAATCAGACTCTAGAAGTCTTCTCGTGGAGTGAGATTTTATAAACTCCTTCTCTATTGTCACACATTCATGGACTAAGCTTGTGTACCACAACACCTGAAACTTTTTTACATTTGTATTCATTCAATATATTTATTTTTTAGATAGTATATACAGGGAATACAAATATAAAAAAGATGTATATAGACCAAAGTAACTAGTGCTTGTGCAAAAAATACACCATGTAATAAATAATACCAATACTGACTTCAATACTAATTGTTTCAACCTGTATTCTATATTATGTCCACAGGATGGCAGCAAAATATAACAAATCAAATGTCAATACCATGATTCCTTGCTATACTTTGCTGCCATCCTGTGGACATAATATAGAATACAGGTTGAAAAAAATTATTATTGCATTCAGTATTGGTATTATTTATTACATTGGTTATTTTTTACACAAGCACTAGTCACTTTGGTCTATATACATAATTTTTTACATTTGAATTTTCTTAATATTATATTTATTTTTTGGGATGGTATATAAAGTGAATACAAATGGAAAAAGATTTATATAGAAAAAAGTGGCTAGTGCTTGTGCAAAAATTAGCCAATGTAATACATAATACCAAGACTGACTGACAGGGCCGGACTGGGACTAAAATTCAGCCCTGGAATTGGGGGTACACAGGCCCACTTTTTGCATGGTGAATGTGCAATATCTTTGTGCACTTGTAGGTTGTGTAACACGACCATATAACACGTAGTCACGGCTGCATCCAGTATTACAGCTCAGTCCTATTTATTGCTCTTAGTAGCAGGACCTGGTGAAGCCGCTTTTTTCCCTACAGAGCTGGGTCTCATAGATAATAAAGAGGATGCTGCTCTCCATATAATGCTGGGGTCACATAGTTGATGGGCAGGGATACAAAATCAGATCCCCCTGAACTAATATTGATGACCTATTCTACAGATAGGTGATCAGGGAAGCTGTTGTTCTCACTGGTGATCATTTTGGACTCATACCACTTAGGGAATATGCAATTACATTTTTGGGGGCAGATCGCACCATGAAAACTACTATGAAAAATACTTAAATGACCATAAGCATCTACTCGCTGTGCACAGGTTCAGGCTTTTGAGCAACTTTTTTTCTTAGTTTGCCTAGTGTCAACCTCCTGGCAACAGCAGCATACACCCATGATCCTGTGTCCCCAAATAAGTCGAGAGAGAAAACACTTTTTTGTACAGTGCCTTGCGAAAGTATTCGGCCCCCTTGGGTTTTTCAACCTTTTCCTACATTTCAGGCTTCAAACATAAAGATAAAAAATTTAAATTTTAAATTTTATGGTGAAGAATCGTCAAGAGGTGGGACACAATTGTGAAGGTGAACGATATTTATTGCTTATTTTAAATTTTTGTAAAAAATAAAAAAAATGAAAATTGGGACGTGCAATATTATTCAGCCCCTTTACTTTCAGTGCAGCAAACTCACTCCAAAAGTTCATTGAGGATCTCTGAATGATCCAATATTGTCCTAAATGACTGATGATGATAAATATAATCCACCTGTGTGTAATCAAGTCTCCGTATAATGGCACCTGATCTGTGATAGTCTCTGTGATGGTGGAATATTGTATATTGTATACCATTTTGTGTGGGTTACTGTTTGGGCGGGGTTCACTGTCTTATTTGTACTGCTTCTGTGTACATTGTCCCATTTGCAGGTTTAATTCCTCACCTGCTAGCCTTTTGTTCCTAAGTCGGGGGAGGGGGCATGGAATCAACCTACTGTAAACTCTCTGCTTACCTGGGGGGAAGAGTCAGTCTGCTTAGATAACTGACGAAGGATTGAACCTCTGGGAGAAGCTGCGGCTTTTATTTATCGCTTATTGGATTATATTAATATTTTTGGACTAATTTTTCCCTCTGTTTTGTGGATTATGTTATGGACCATTTGATTTGCTTGGAATAAATTCTCTTTGGATTGTACAGCCATCTCTTGCTCTGTTGATTGTATGACATGGGAGAAGGACCCCATGACAATCTCAGTGTTCTGTTTAAAGCACATAGAGCATCATGAAGACCAAGGAACACAACAGGCAGGTCCGAGATACTGTTGTGGATTCGGTTGCAAAAACATTTCCAAAACTTGAAACATCCCAAGTAGCACTGTGCAAGCGATCATATTGAAAGGCAAGGAGTATCATACCACTGCAAATCTACCAAGACCCGGCCGTCCATCCAAACTTTCATCTCAAACAAGGAGAAGACTGATCAGAGATGCAGCCAAGAGTCCCATGATCACTCTGGATGAACTGCAGAGATCTACAGCTGAGGTGGGAGAGTCTGTCCAAATGACAACAATCAGTCGTACACTGCACAAATCTGGCCTTTATGGAAGAGTGGCAAGAAGAAAGCCAATTGTCAACGATATCGATAAAAAGTGTCGTTTAAAGTTTACCACAAGCCACCTGGGAGACACACCAAACACGTTTTCGAAGGTGCTCTGGTCAGATGAAACCAAAATCAAACTAGTTGGGCACAATGCCAAACGATATGGTAAAGGGAACACAGCTCATCACCCTGAACACACCATCTCCACTGTCAAACATGGTGGTGGCAGCATCATGGTTTGGGCCTGCTTTTCTTCAGCAGAGACAGGGAAGATGGTTAAAATTGATGGGAAGATGGATGGAGTCAAATACAGGACCATTCTTGAAGAAAATCTGTTGGAGTCTGCAAAAGACCTGAGACTGGGACAGAGATTTTTCTTTCAACAAGACAATGATTCAAAACATAAAGCAAAATCTACAATGGAATGGTTCACAAACGTATCTAACGGTGTTAGAATGGCCAAGACAAAGTCCAGACCTGAATCCAATCGAGAATCTGTGGAAAGAGCTGAAAACTGCTGTTCACAAACGCTCTCCATCCAACCTCACTCAGCCCGACCTATTTGCAAAGGAAGAATGGGCAAGAATTTCAGTCTCTCGATGTGCAAAACTGATAGAGACATACCCCAAGCGACTTGCAGCTGTAATCACAGCAAAAGGTGGCGCTACAAAGTATTAACTTAAAGGGGCCGAATAATATTGCACGCCCCAATTTTCAGTTAATTATTTTTTACAAAAATTTAAAATAAGCAATAAATATCATCCAACTTCACAATTATGTCCCACTTGTTGTTGATTCTTCAACATAAAACTTAAAATTTTTATCTTTATGTTTGAAGCCTGAAATATGGGAAAAGGTTTAAAAATTCAAGGGACTGTACTGTACAGGAACTGTACTGGCACTGTACTGTTCCTGCAAACAAAGTATAAAGATGAGATGCCCAGTGCAGCGCTATAGTCCTCACAATACCTGTAATTCAATGTGACAGCAGCCACTCTTCATTGCTCCCCCTCCCCTCTGGGATGATACATCACACATCAGTGTGAAGCTCCCTGCTGTCACTGTCAGCCAGACTCCTGATATCTGCTTCCCACAGTCAGAGAAGGGACATGGCTGCCTCCCCTGTTTTCTGCAGGGAAACAGCTATTATCAGGAGACTGGCTGGTAGTGACAGCAGGGAGCTTCACGCTCCTATGACATAACATCCCAAAGGGGAGGGGGAGCATGAAGAGCGGTTCCTGTGACACTGAATTATAAGTCTGAAGAATAATAGAACTAGACTTTCTAGTTCAGGAGTGCAGGAACAGTACTAAATGTGTTTCCATCTCCCGAAGTACCCCGTAAAGGTTTCTGTATGCTACTATGGGGTTCCTGAAGGTATAAATTTGTTGTATTGTAAAATCATATTTGCAACCAAAATCAGCTCTGCAGCTACTGACTAGAGATGAGCGAACCGGTCCCGGTTCGGCTCGAGGTCGGTTCGCCGAACGGAGGTCCCGTTCGAGTTCGGCTCGTCGAACGTTCGACGAACCGAACTCGAACTGCATAGGAAACAATGGCAGGCAATCACAAACACAGAAAAACACCTAGAAAACACCCTCAAAGGTGTCCAAAAGGTGACATACAACTCACAACACAACACAAACACATGGGAAAGTGACAAGGACATATACTCATGCGAAAACAAAACAGCTGGACAAGGAAAAAGAGGAGGACACACAGATATATGAGTATATGCAAGGAAACATCGATTCCATTATTGTGCAACTTGAGCCCTGCTCATTTTAGGCTTCCAATCTGGATAAATTGCCTGAGCTCGCCACGTACGCCTTGGGGATCTTGTCATGTGCTGCAGCCAGCGTTCTCTCGGAACCTGTCTTCAGTGCTGCTGGGGGTCTGCTGGCAGATAAGCACACGCGTCTGTCCACTGACAATGTGGACATGGCTCTCAGAGGACTTTTCTTCCCTTGGGTCAGCCAGGGGAGGCGAAAGGCACGCGTATTTTTGAGAGTGCTTAATGCAAAGCATCTTTTTCATCTTGAAAATGGGGGACAACTGATGCCAGTCAAGTGGGGTGTGTGTGGCCCAGTTAGTGGAAACGAGGGAGACTGTGGTTGGAGTCCCCTCGCTGTGTTTCTAAAAGAACCAAGATGAACAAGTCATGGCTCTCAGAGGACTTTTCTTCCCCTGGGTCAGCCAGGGGAGGCGAAAGGCACGCGTATTTTTGAGAGTGCTTCATGCAAAGCATCTTTTTCATCTTGAAAATGGGGGTCAACTGATGCCAGTCAAGTGGGGTGTGTGTGGCCCAATTAGTGAAAACGAGGGAGACTGTGGTTGGAGTCCCCTCGCTGTGTTTCTAAAAGAACCAAGATGAACAAGTCATGGCTCTCAGAGGACTTTTCTTCCCCTGGGTCAGCCAGGGGACGGCAAAGGCACGCGTATTTTTGAGAGTGCTTCATGCAAAGCATCTTTTTCATCTTGAAAATGGGGGTCAACTGATGCCAGTCAAGTGGGGTGTGTGTGGCCCAGTTAGTGGAAACGAGGGAGACTGTGATTGGAGTCCCCTCGCTGTGTTTCTAAAAGAACCAAGATGAACAAGTCATGGCTCTCAGAGGACTTTTCTTCCCCTGGGTCAGCCAGGGGACGGGAAAGGCACGCGTATTTTTGAGAGTGCTTCATGCAAAGCATCTTTTTCATCTTGAAAATGGGGGTCAACTGATGCCAGTCAAGTGGGGTGTGTGTGGCCCAATTAGTGGAAACGAGGGAGACTGTGGTTGGAGTCCCCTCGCTGTGTTTCTAAAATAACCAAGATGAACAAGTCATGGCTCTCAGAGGACTTTTCTTCCCCTGGGTCAGCCAGGGGACGGGAAAGGCACGCGTATTTTTGAGAGTGCTTCATGCAAAGCATCTTTTTCATCTTGAAAATGGGGGTCAACTGATGCCAGTCAAGTGGGGTGTGTGTGGCCCAGTTAGTGGAAACGAGGGAGACTGTGGTTGGAGTCCCCTCGCTGTGTTTCTAAAAGAACCAAGATGAACAAGTCATGGCTCTCAGAGGACTTTTTTTCCCCTGGGTCAGCCAGGGGACGGGAAAGGCACGCGTATTTTTGAGAGTGCTTCATGCAAAGCATCTTTTTCATCTTGAAAATGGGGGTCAACTGTTGCCAGTCAAGTGGGGTGTGTGTGGCCCAATTAGTGGAAACGAGGGAGACTGTGGTTGGAGTCCCCTCGCTGTGTTTCTAAAAGAACCAAGATGAACAAGTCATGGCTCTCAGAGGACTTTTCTTCCCCTGGGTCAGCCAGGGGACGGCAAAGGCACGCGTATTTTTGAGAGTGCTTCATGCAAAGCATCTTTTTTATCTTGAAAATGGGGGTCAACTGATGCCAGTCAAGTGGGGTGTGTGTGGCCCAGTTAGTGGAAACGAGGGAGACTGTGGTTGGAGTCCCCTCGCTGTGTTTCTAAAAGAACCAAGATGAACAAGTCATGGCTCTCAGAGGACTTTTCTTCCCCTGGGTCAGCCAGGGGACGGGAAAGGCACGCGTATTTTTGAGAGTGCTTCATGCAAAGCATCTTTTTCATCTTGAAAATGGGGGTCAACTGATGCCAGTCAAGTGGGGTGTGTGTGGCCCAATTAGTGGAAACGAGGGAGACTGTGGTTGGAGTCCCCTCGCTGTGTTTCTAAAAGAACCAAGATGAACAAGTCATGGCTCTCAGAGGACTTTTCTTCCCCTGGGTCAGCCAGGGGACGGCAAAGGCACGCGTATTTTTGAGAGTGCTTCATGCAAAGCATCTTTTTCATCTTGAAAATGGGGGTCAACTGATGCCAGTCAAGTGGGGTGTGTGTGGCCCAGTTAGTGGAAACGAGGGAGATTGTGGTTGGAGTCCCCTCGCTGTGTTTCTAAAAGAACCAAGATGAACAAGTCATGGCTCTCAGAGGACTTTTCTTCCCCTGGGTCAGCCAGGGGACGGGAAAGGCACGCGTATTTTTGAGAGTGCTTCATGCAAAGCATCTTTTTCATCTTGAAAATGGGGGTCAACTGATGCCAGTCAAGTGGGGTGTGTGTGGCCCAGTTAGTGGAAACGAGGGAGACTGTGGTTGGAGTCCCCTCGCTGTGTTTCTAAAAGAACCAAGATGAACAAGTCATGGCTCTCAGAGGACTTTTCTTCCCCTGGGTCAGCCAGGGGACGGGAAAGGCACGCGTATTTTTGAGAGTGCTTCATGCAAAGCATCTTTTTCATCTTGAAAATGGGGCTCAACTGATGCCAGTCAAGTGGGGTGTGTGTGGCCCAATTAGTGGAAACGAGGGAGACTGTGGTTGGAGTCCCCTCGCTGTGTTTCTAAAAGAACCAAGATGAACAAGTCATGGCTCTCAGAGGACTTTTCTTACCCTGGGTCAGCCAGGGGACGGGAAAGGCACGCGTATTTTTGAGAGTGCTTCATGCAAAGCATCTTTTTCATCTTGAAAATGGGGGTCAACTGATGCCAGTCAAGTGGGGTGTGTGTGGCCCAATTAGTGGAAACGAGGGAGACTGTGGTTGGAGTCCCCTCGCTGTGTTTCTAAAAGAACTAAGATGAACAAGTCATGGCTCTCAGAGGACTTTTCTTCCCCTGGGTCAGCCAGGGGACGGCAAAGGCACGCGTATTTTTGAGAGTGCTTCATGCAAAGCATCTTTTTCATCTTGAAAATGGGGGTCAACTGATGCCAGTCAAGTGGGGTGTGTGTGGCCCAATTAGTGGAAACGAGGGAGACTGTGGTTGGAGTCCCCTCGCTGTGTTTCTAAAAGAACCAAGATGAACAAGTCATGGCTCTCAGAGGACTTTTCTTCCCCTGGGTCAGCCAGGGGACGGGAAAGGCACGCGTATTTTTGAGAGTGCTTCATGCAAAGCATCTTTTTCATCTTGAAAATGGGGGTCAACTGATGCCAGTCAAGTGGGGTGTGTGTGGCCCAATTAGTGGAAACGAGGGAGACTGTGGTTGGAGTCCCCTCGCTGTGTTTCTAAAAGAACCAAGATGAACAAGTCATGGCTCTCAGAGGACTTTTTTTCCCCTGGGTCAGCCAGGGGACGGCAAAGGCACGCGTATTTTTGAGAGTGCTTCATGCAAAGCATCTTTTTCATCTTGAAAATTGGCTCAACTGATGCCAGTCAAGTGGGGTGTGTGTGGCCCAGTTAGTGGAAACGAGGGAGACTGTGGTTGGAGTCCCCTCGCTGTGTTTCTAAAAGAACCAAGATGAACAAGTCATGGCTCTCAGAGGACTTTTCTTCCCCTGGGTCAGCCAGGGGACGGGAAAGGCACGCGTATTTTTGAGAGTGCTTCATGCAAAGCATCTTTTTCATCTTGAAAATTGGCTCAACTGATGCCAGTCAAGTGGGGTGTGTGTGGCCCAGTTAGTGGAAACGAGGGAGACTGTGGTTGGAGTCCCCTCGCTGTGTTTTACATGCTTTTAGAAGGGCATGACATGGCTTGGAGGTTGACTTTCAGCATCTGCAAACTGTTGGCTACCAAAATGCTGCCTTTCCAACACCTGTGGTTATAGACAATGAGGAACATACTGATGAAGATGAGACGCAGATACCCGATTGGGATGACAACTTAAATATTCGGTCAGGGCAAGAAGAGGCTCGGTCTGAGGGGGAGGGGAGTGCAAACACAACAATTGATGATGAAGTTCTAGATCCCACCTACTGTCAACCCACAGTCAGACACTCGAGGAGGTCAACAGAGGCGGTGGAGGAGGATGCAACCGACGACGAAGTTACCTTGCGCCTTCCTGGACAGAGTCGGAGCACTGGTAGCACGTCTACAACTGCATCCTCAGCCACCACTCTGCCTCTGAGCATTATTCGGGGTGGATCAACAGGTCGCATGGCCTCTAAGCCTTGCCTAGCCTGGTCCTTTTTTAACATAGAAAAAGATCGCCCAAATTATGTGATCTGTAAAATTTGTCATGGTTCTCTTAGTAGATGTCAAAACCTCAGCAGTTTGACAACTTCTTCCATGAATCGTCACATGAATAAATATCATATGGCCCGGTGGGAAGCTCACCGTGCTGCAATGCGGCCTAGCGGAGCGAACCATCCACCGCCTGCCCCTTCAAGTGCATCCGCGCGCTCGTCATCTTCTAGGACTGTGGGGACAGCTGTCACACCTGTTTTTCCACCCACAACTTCCACCACTGTAACCGCAACAGGCAGTTTGCTTGGTAGGTCGTCAGTTGGTTTGGAAGGGGAAACAAGTGAGTGTGTACAGCTCTCTCAGACATCGATAGCACCAACGTTGGATGAAGGCAACATCATGTCTCCGCCTGCACTTTCCTCACAAACCTGCATTTTTCCAGGGACACCCTACTCAACACCGTCTACACACAGCAGCCAGATCTCTGTCCCTCAGATGTGGTCAAATAAAAGGCCACTTCCTGCGACCCATGACAAAGCTAAGAGGTTGACTCTATCCCTCTGTAAGCTGTTGGCTACCGAAATGCTGCCTTTCCGCCTAGTGGACACACAGGATTTTAGAGACCTTATGTCTGTCACTGTGATCCAGTACAAGATGCCCAATCACCACTGCTTCTCCAAGAAAATCATGCCCGCGCTACACCAGCATGTCGCACACAACATCACCACTTCCTTGAGAAACTCTGTGTGCGACAGGGTGCATTTCAACACAGATACTTGGACCAGTAAGCATAGACAGGGTCATTACATGTCACTGACTGGGCACTGGCAAACTATGGTGAGAGATGGAGAAGGGTCTGCTGTACAAGTCTTGCCGTCCCCACGAGTTGTTTCAATCCTTCTTCTGTATGTAGAAGTTAATACACTGCTTCTGCCTCTTCAACCTCGTGTGGGTCCTCCACCTTGGCGCAAACCCTGTGTGGTCAGGCCACCCTTCCTTGTAACTGCGCACAAGGACTACCACACACCTCCTTACTATGCTGGCAGCAGAGCTCAATGCCATCAGGCGGTCAAAGTTTTACTTTGAAATGTATGGGAAATGTGAGTCACACCGCTGAGAATGAGAAGTTGTGGACGGTTAGCTCTGGATACCGAGTTTCATCAATGGTTGTCTCCACTCAACCAGCAGCCAGGGAAGGCCGGGTGCGACAATGATGCAAACATGGGTGCGGCCCTTCGCTGTGACAATGTGACACACATGGCTTGTGTGGTTCACGTGTTGAACCTGGTTGTCCAGCAATTTTTAAAGCACTATCCTGGCCCACATGGCCTTCTGCAGAGAGCACGGTGTAACGCCTTCCTTGATCCACACACTCAGATGGGCTGTTAATGATAGGCTAGAGGGAAGCCACTCACCAAGCAGGACCCCTAGAACCCTGAAACCCTTTAACCCCTATACAGGGATTAGGAATTGCACAGGGCCCAAGGTGATTAATACCTGTGGAAGGCTGCAGTTCCAGAGAATAGTAGTCAGGCAGGGTCAAAACATTAATTGAGGAACAGGAACAGAATGGGACGGCCAGGACTTAATCAGAAAACAAGCAGAGGTGAAATGCGGATCGGCCAACAAGGTACATAAACAGCAAGCAGGAAAAGTAGTCAGGTAACAAGCACACAAAATCATAAAACTGAACTGGGGGTAAAAGTAACCAGAGGTTATAGCTATGTCTGGCAGTGGTCTGCAGACAGGATGGGCATAAAAAAGGGTGTGGTGTCTTCCCATTGGTTGTAGCTGAATGATGGTATTTCATCTGTGAGATACCCACCAGCTACATTCAGCCAGAGATTCTGCATCTGTCAAGGTAATGCAGCCCAGTGGGTGAGCATAACCTGCGTCCACCTGCGCCGCTGGCATCGACTCCTCTCCCATCATCAGCACTATTCATGAAAGGAACACGTTGTCACCTGGCGACCGGAGTACAAATTGACGGAGCGGACTCCGTTGGTGACTTAACAGCCGTGTGCGGCAATGATGCAAACCTGGCTGCGGGCCATCGTCAGGGCAATGTGACACACGTGCCTTGTATGGCTCACGTGTTGAACCTAATTCTCCAGCAATTTTTAAAACACCATCACGGCCTACATGGCCTTGTGCAGCGTGCACGCTCGCTATGTGCTCACTTCCATCGTGCGCACACAGCAGCTCAACAACTTTCGTCGCTACAGAAGTCTTTAGGTCTGGTGGTTAAACGCCTGAAATGCGATGTGCCCACACGCAGGAATTTGAATCTGCACATGTTGCAGCGTTTGTGGCAGCACCGCCGAACCCTGCTGCAATACGTTATGACATATAGCCTGGGATAACTTGATCCAGAGGTGGTGCAGATCACGCTGCTGGAGTGGTGTCAGATCAAGGACCTATGCACCCTGCTACACAGTTTACAAATGTCGACGAAGATGTTTAGCACTGGCAATGTCATTCTCAGCGTGACAATTCTGGTCATCTACATGATGGAGCGCACTGTAATTATTATTCGGAGTCAGGTGTTGGGACAAGAGGAAGGGGAGGAAGTACAGGAGGAGTCATATGCGGAAGGGATAACAAGATCTACGAGGTCCAGATGGTCAGCGGCACCTATGCGGCAGTCATGGTGAGGGAGAGGGATTAACAAGGGCGCATAGTATCAGCAAAAAGTGTTGAGGAAGGTGCAGGAGCCCATGAAGAAATGGAGGACGAAATGGCGATGGGCATGGAAGACTCAGCAGATGAGTGAGAGCTTGCTCACATTTCGGTTGTGCGAGGTTGTGGGGAGAGGGCAGAGGAAGGAGGCACGATTCTCACCTCTCTGCCACCAACACACCAAGGACTTGGTCCTCCTGGATGCACAAGACACATGAGCGGCTTCTTGCTGCACTACCTACAACATGACCCTCGGATTGTACGAATTCAAAATAATCCAGAATACTGGGTTGCCACACTGTTACATCCCCGGTACAAGACAAAATTTGGCAAAATAATTCCTGCCATAGAAATGGACGCACGTATACAGGAGTATCTGCAGAATGTGGTACACAATCTTAGATCTACTTTTCCACTAAACACCAGTGCTGCACAGAGTGAATCTCAACGCTTTGTCATGGATATGAGGAAATGGTCTTTTACTTGTCCACATCGGAGGGACCGAGGGATGGCTGCTGTGCTGAGATGGCGTTGAGTACGGTGTCCCTGCAGAGTTGCACTTTTGGTCATATACCAAAATGAGTTGAAAAAGGACAGATGCTGGTGGAAAGGGGAACAGGTGTGTTGGAAAGGGGAAAAAAGTTTTGGTCCGTGGATTTGGTGGTTAAGCAACAGTAACATTTGCTGAAGAAACACCATCTGTTACAGTGGGACTGGCAGATTTGGATAAAGTGGTATATACTATGTTACCGCTATATAACGAAAATTAATAGGAAAAGAAAGAGAAAGGTATATATCCCCATCAGCAGTCAGTGTCCACCGTGCTCCCAGTTGGAAAAGGAGAGGTTGGCAACTGGAAGGTTTGGTGGAGGATACAGAGCTGTGTGGCTATGAAACTAATAGTAGCCTGAACCGGGTTAGACGCCATTCGGATCTGGAGACTGTGATCCCTGTTAGCGTCACAGGGTCCACATGCCCACCCAGCCCAGGAACTCCCTGTTAACAACACAGGGGCCATTGAGTACGCTGACCGTGTGCGTAGGGGCACACCTGTGGACAGCAGGCGCATCAGCAGCAGCAGGCCTGTTAATGCCACTGGGCTGCACAAGCAGGACTGGTAGGACAGGAGCTGGTCTTAACCGTTCTGCGTTACCAACTGTGGTGGTGGCCTGCATCGACACCCTATCCCTGCCTACCTCTGGCCTAAAGCCGCAATGGGTTCAACACATGGAGGTGTGCTCTTTCGGAGCATAATAGAAGACTGCGCACCTCCTTGTTGGCTCCAGCCCCTTTTATAACCTGGGTCCGCCCCAAACCAGGGTGAACCACAATGCACCTCCTGGAGACAAAAGTAGAGTGACACGTCATGAGTGGCATAACTAGCGTCCTATTTGGAACCGCAACTTCAATGATGACCTCATGGCTGCCATGACCCAAACACCTCACCAGTCATCGTCTGACCATCAATAATGCGGTGAAAAGTCATAGGGGTGGGCCTCTGCAAGCCATTTGGGAGGACACCTGATGCCCTGTGGTCTATATGTGCCCCCCCACATCAGGGGCAGGGCCAAAGAGTTCATTACCGGACCTAGTCTCTGATGCAGTAAGTGCCTGAGCATGCTCAGTAGCATGAAATACAGTCTCTGAAAAAAGACTATCAGCTTTAGCATGGTGTCTAGGCACAAAACAGGACTTAGACCCGGCACGGAATGCAAGCACCTGTGCAAAGAGGCTTTTCACACTTAGTGTGGGAGCATGCGCTGTATCCCGAAATGAAGACTTAGCGTCAGGAATAACACAGTCAGGCTGAGCATACTCACTAGGCGAAACACTGTAATTAGGCTGCAGCTGGGGTAAATCGGCACACGCATGCGCACTAGCTGCCTCTCCACACTTAGACGTGGAGGGGAAATTGCTCTTGGAGATGCTGTCTATGAACAGAAGGAAAAGCTAAAGGAAGCCTGACTTTCTATCCCTCCGAATTATCAAATGCAGCAATGAATTCCATGAGTTTGCTATAACATTAGCGTAGCAAAATGTGCATGAGGGTGTCATGTAGAGGTGCTATAAATAGCTTGTCACCAGTGGGGCACTAATGGAATACAACAGCCAGTTCTATGATGCCACTAAATGGCAGTATTTTTTGCTATCATTATAGCTTATTAAAAACAGAGCAGGAGGGTGTCATGCAGAGGTGCTAGAAATAGCTTGGCACCAGTGGGGCACTAATGGAATACAACAGCCAGTTCTATGATGCCACTAAATGGCAATATTTTTTGCTATCATTATAGCTTATTAAAAACAGAGCAGGAGGGTGTCATGCAGAGGTGCTGCACATAGATTTGCACTAGTGTGACTAGACAAAAGTACAATAGCCACGTTTAGGATGCCACTAGGTACACTGACTGTTTGCTAGCATAATGGCTTAGTTAAAAAGAGTTGGAGTGTGCAATGCAGGCAGACGTGCTGCAAATATCTTTACAATAGTGTGAATAGACAAAAGTACAATAGCCACTTCTTGTATGCCACTAGGTATACTGACTGTTTGCTAGTATAATGGCTTAGTTAAAAAGAGTTTGAGTGTGCAATGCAGGCAGACGTGCTGCAAATATCTTTACAATAGTGTGAATAGACAAAAGTCCAATAGCCACGTTTAGGATGCCACTAGGTACACTGACTGTTTGCTAGCATAATGGCTTAGTTAAAAAGAGTTTGAGTGTGCAATGCAGGCAGACGTGCTGCAAATATCTTTACAATAGTGTGAATAGACAAACGTACAATAGCCACGTTTAGGATGCCACTAGGTACACTGACTGTTTGCTAGTATAATGGCTTAGTTAAAAAAAGTTGGAGTGTGCAATGCAGGCAGACGTGCTGCAAATATCTTTACAATAGTGTGAATAGACAAAAGTACAATAGCCACGTTTAGGATGCCACTAGGTACACTGACTGTTTGCTAGCATAATGGCTTAGTTAAAAAGATTTTGAGTGTGCAATGCAGGCAGACGTGCTGCAAATATCTTTACAATAGTGTGAATAGACAAAAGTACAATAGCCACGTTTAGGATGCCACTAGGTACACTGACTGTTTGCTAGCATAATGGCTTAGTTAAAAAGAGTTTGAGTGTGCAATGCAGGCAGACGTGCTGCAAATATCTTTACAATAGTGTGAATAGACAAAAGTACAATAGCCACGTTTAGGATGCCACTAGGTACACTGACTGTTTGCTAGCATAATGGCTTAGTTAAAAAGAGTTGGAGTGTGCAATGCAGGCAGACGTGCTGCAAATATCTTTACAATAGTGTGAATAGACAAAAGTACAATAGCCACGTTTAGGATGCCACTAGGTACACTGACTGTTTGCTAGCATAATGGCTTAGTTAAAAAGAGTTTGAGTGTGCAATGCAGGCAGACGTGCTGCAAATATCTTTACAATAGTGTGAATAGACAAAAGTCCAATAGCCACGTTTAGGATGCCACTAGGTACACTGACTGTTTGCTAGCATAATGGCTTAGTTAAAAAGAGTTTGAGTGTGCAATGCAGGCAGACGTGCTGCAAATATCTTTACAATAGTGTGAATAGACAAAAGTACAATAGCCACGTTTAGGATGCCACTAGGTACACTGACTGCTAGTATAATGGCTTAGTTAAAAAAAGTTGGAGTGTGCAATGCAGGCAGACGTGCTGCAAATATCTTTACCATAGTGTGAATAGACAAAAGTACAATAGCCACTTCTTGTATGCCACTAGGTACACTGACTGTTTGCTAGTATAATGGCTTAGTTAAAAAGAGTTTGAGTGTGCAATGCAGGCAGACGTGCTGCAAATATCTTTACAATAGTGTGAATAGACAAAAGTCCAATAGCCACGTTTAGGATGCCACTAGGTACACTGACTGTTTGCTAGCATAATGGCTTAGTTAAAAAGAGTTTGAGTGTGCAATGCAGGCAGACGTGCTGCAAATATCTTTACAATAGTGTGAATAGACAAAAGTCCAATAGCCACGTTTAGGATGCCACTAGGTACACTGACTGTTTGCTAGCATAATGGCTTAGTTAAAAAGAGTTTGAGTGTGCAATGCAGGCAGACGTGCTGCAAATATCTTTACAATAGTGTGAATAGACAAAAGTACAATAGCCACGTTTAGGATGCCACTAGGTACACTGACTGTTTGCTAGCATAATGGCTTAGTTAAAAAGAGTTTGAGTATGCAATGCAGGCAGACGTGCTGCAAATATCTTTACAATAGTGAGAATAGACAAAAGTACAATAGCCACGTTTAGGATGCCACTAGGTACACTGACTGTTTGCTAGTATAATGGCTTAGTTAAAAAGAGTTTGAGTGTGGAATGCAGGCAGACGTGCTGCAAATATCTTTACAATAGTGTGAATAGACAAAAGTACAATAGCCACGTTTAGGATGCCACTAGGTACACTGACTGTTTGCTAGTATAATGGCTTAGTTAAAAAAAGTTGGAGTGTGCAATGCAGGCAGACGTGCTGCAAATATCTTTACAATAGTGTGAATAGACAAAAGTACAATAGCCACTTCTTGTATGCCACTAGGTACACTGACTGTTTGCTAGTATAATGGCTTAGTTAAAAAGAGTTGGAGTGTGCAATGCAGGCAGACGTGCTGCAAATATCTTTACAATAGTGTGAATAGACAAAAGTACAATAGCCACGTTTAGGATGCCACTAGGTACACTGACTGTTTGCTAGTATAATGGCTTAGTTAAAAAAAGTTGGAGTGTGCAATGCAGGCAGACGTGCTGCAAATATCTTTACAATAGTGTGAATAGACAAAAGTACAATAGCCACGTTTAGGATGCCACTAGGTACACTGACTGTTTGCTAGTATAATGGCTTAGTTAAAAAGAGTTGGAGTGTGCAATGCAGGCAGACGTGCTCTGCAAATGTCTTTGCACTAGAGGGACTATAGCAAAGTCCAATAGCCACGTTTAGGATGCCACTAGGTACACTGAGTGTTTGCTAGTATAATGGCTTAGTTATAATGAGTTGGAGTGTGCAGAGGACAGGAGGGTACAGTGCCAGGATTGTGGGGCTCTGGGTAGAGGAATGGAAGCCTGCCTTTCTATTCCCTCCTAATGGTGAAATGCAGCGACGAAATCCCTGACCTTGGCTACACAGACGCTGTCTCTGTTTTCAGGACCTGTCACCTATGGCTCTCTGACCCTGCCGGTTTGAGCCCTTAAAAGGACTGATAGAAAGTGCTCTCCCTAAGCTGTCTAACGCTGTGTATGGAGCGCATACAGCTGTATCGGCGATAGGACTCAGGAGGACGGAGCTGCGACAGTGATGTCTGACACCAAAGACGCAGAAGAGATAATGGCGTCCTGGAGGAAAATGTCCGGTTTTATAATGCAGGGACATGTGACATGGACATCCTATCACACATGCCGTTGCTTCTCTGGCTAAAAGTCCACTTAGCTGTGTGTGTGTCTGGGATTGGCTGACATGCTGGCCCGCCCCACTACACGCGCGCGCTTTGGGAAGGAAGACAAAGAAAAAAAAAAAAAATGGCGATCGCCATTATAGAAACAGCAGTGATCTGAAGGCGCTGTTCACGCACACTATACATTGAAATGTCATAATAGTGTGATTCACAGAGTGACTTACACTATTACAGCTGAAACCAAGCTAGGAATTAGCTGGTTTTTTGCTGCTAGAACCGTTCTCGAATGTTTCTAGAACTATCGAGCTTTTGCAAAAAGCTCGAGTTCTAGTTCGATCTAGAACAGGCCCCAAAATCACTCGAGCCTAGAACTGGAGAACCTCGAACCACGAACCGCACTCAACTCTACTACTGACCTCAATAAAGAGAATTTTAAAATCAAAGAGGCAGTGTAAAGCATAAAGGATGGAAAGAGCAAAAGCCTGAAATCACTCAGTCGGTGGATTTCAGACTATCTGCTGCTCCAATGGACAATGCAGCTAATCTCGAGTCAATGATCACAGCTCTGTCGTAAGAGATAGAAGTCCAACAACAAAATTGCAACATTATAATAAAGACATCTTTATTTATTGTTATCATTATAACAACAACTCTGAATTAAATAGAGCATTAAAATGTCACCAAATAAAACTTTGAGTAGAAAGAAACTCTTCAATGGGTACAAGAGGCCCTCATAGACATTAGTCTAAGGTGTATTGGGGCATTTAGACTAATCCCATTAAAATTCCCCATTGCTACCCACAAATTTAAAACACACTTTATAGCACTGGAAACACGCCGGCTTTCGTGCCCGCTCTCATCACTAGGTCAGTGCTGGAACAACGTCAGACTTATGTAATCTGATCCAACTTGTGAAAATAACTATTAACAGAGAAGCAGAACTTTGGAAGGATTATAGAAGTATGACGTTTTAACCCGGCTTTTCCTGGATGCCACAGATTCTTTTTGCAAGCTGCATGTCCTTCACACGGAGCATTACCCGCTTCGCGAGTATGCTGCACATGTAGGAGTCATCGAAAGGCCTCGGCTGACTGCGGAGAGAGGAAATGTATGAGAATTAAAATATCTGCCGTAGACGGAGCTATTATAATGTCTCACCTGCACAGCACATACAGACATGAGAGATTCCTGCTCTCCTGTCTTTATATACAGTATGTGTTCAGAAGCAGCAAAATGCAGGATGATAAAATATAGTACTAAGCAGTGCAGCTGTGAATCCATCCCTGCACTAGAAAGCAGCACTCCTCCTTTGCCTCTCATGTTTCTCCTCCCACTATTACTAATCTGTAAGTGAAAAGGAATAAAACACAATGAAAAATCCTTTATTTGAAAGAATATATAAAAAAAACCACATTCACTACTTTTTTTTAATTTATTAACCCCCAAAACACCCAGTTGTGACATAATTCACACAAGATCCTGTGACGATACCAGCTCTGCTACATACATACTGAAGGCATATCCCGCAGGCACAGAACATATCCACACGCTGTGGGCTTCAGGTAGAGAATGACTGAGCCACAGCGGTGACGCCTCTGAGTTCATTTGTGGTCACAGCTGGAGATTTCGACAGTACTCCAGCTTTCACCGTAGATAAATGGACCTCAGGTGACCTCATTAAACTCACTAAGTTCACAGATATGCAACTCCTGCTGGAAAACCTTGTTTTTTTGCTAGGAGATGTAGATTGGGTCCAGGAAATATGGTGTATAAATTTCAGCACCAAATTTGCATCTCTTAGCAAAAAAAATGCCACATAGTTTTCTGCCAGGAGGATGCATGTCTGTGAACTTAGTGACCTTGCCTCAGGTGAGGTCACTTAATTTAATGAGGTCAGCTGAGGTCAGGTTACTTGCGGTCACAGGTGGAGGACCATGGGAACCTCCAGCTGTACATTGCAAATAAACTGAGTGACGTCACTGTTTATGGCTGATTTTCAGTCTCTGACTGAAGACCAAAGCATGCGGTCATGTTCTGTGCACGCGTGGTGTGTCTTCAGTATGTAGCAGAGCTTGAATTGTTGTGGGACCTCGTCTGGATTACGCCAAGACTGGGTGTTTTGGGGGTTAATAAAGGGGAGAAATTGCAGATTTTTTTTATTTCAAATAAAGAATGTTTTCTGTGTTTTAAATCTCTTAATTTACAAATTAGTAATGGGCGGCCTCTGAAGCCTCCCATTACGAATCTAGGGCTTAGTGGCAGCTGTGAGCGTCATTAACTCCTTACCCCAATTGCCACAACGCCAGGGCAATCGGGATAAACCGTGTAAAGTTCTGGAATGGTCGCATCTAATGGATGCAAAAATCCTGGGTGGCTGCAGGCTGCTATTTTTAGGCTTTGGGGGAGCCGCCCAATACCCATGGGTCTCCCCAGTCTGACAATAACAGCCCCTAACTGTCGGCTTTATCATGGCTGGGTATCAAAATTGAAATTGAG
The DNA here is from genome assembly GCF_048569485.1 of Anomaloglossus baeobatrachus. Classification (NCBI taxonomy): domain Eukaryota; kingdom Metazoa; phylum Chordata; class Amphibia; order Anura; family Aromobatidae; genus Anomaloglossus; species Anomaloglossus baeobatrachus. The sequence goes on along the minus strand of NC_134358.1, from coordinate 318,337,325 downwards.
GGGAGGTGAGGGGGGCTCACACACTGTTTTTTTTTTTTAAATTATTTATTTAAAAAAGAAAAAAAAATCCACATGCAGTACCTGATATTTTGATACACAGCCAAGATAAGCACATGGCTGGGGCTGCAGCCTGTAGTAGTATGCTTTATCTATGGGGGACCCTACGCCAGTTTTTTACTTATTTTTACCAATATAGACACATACACAGCATCTGTGATTAAAAGCAGTCACATGTTGTCACACAGGATGGGTGTGCTGTCTGACTGCAACCAATCAGTGACGCCGTGGCTGCCGGGGGAAGCAGTGCATATGTATAAAGGATAATGAGCAGCCCTGGAAGTACTGTTAGAGTGGCGCAGAAGACTGGTAAGTATAACGCGCTTGCTTTACCCTTTTTACCTTTATTTTGCTTTATTTTATTTTTTTTTTAATTACCTGAGTTGCCAGATCCAGATAGGTGCTTAGAGTTCCTTTAGAACTCTGGGCCCAGTGCACGGGTAGTTTTGAACCCACGCGGATCCAGACTTTAAGGGGCACTTTGCACACAACGACATCGCAAGCCGATGCTTGCGATGCCAAGCACGATAGTCCCCGCCCCCGTCGCAGCAGCGATATCTTGTGATAGCAGCCGTAGCGAACATTATCGCTATGGCAGCTTGACATGGACTCACCTGCCTTGCGACGTCGATCTGGCCGGCGACCCGCCTCCTTATTAAGGGGGCGGGTCGTGCGGCGTCATAGCGACGTCACACGGCAGGCGGCCAATAGAAGCTGAGGGGCGGAGATGAGCGGGACGTAAACATCCCGCCCTCCTCTGTCCTTCCGCATAGCCGGCGTGAGCTGCAGGACGCAGGTAGGAGATGTTCCTCGCTTCTGCGGCTTCACACACAGCGATGTGTGCTGCCGCAGGAACGAGGAACAACATCGTACCTGTTGCAGTCGCGTAATTATGGAATTCCCAGACACTACACCGATGATACGATTACGACGATTTTGTGCTCGTTAATCGTATCATCTAGGATTTACACACTACGATGTCGAGTGCGACGCCGGAAGTGCGTCACTTTCGACATGACCCCTCCGACATCGCACTTGCGATGTCGTAGTGTGCAAAGTGCCCCTAACAGTCTAGGTCCACCCATCACTAGTCTTGACATGTTATTAATGGTCTGAGGAGTGCGCTAGCACATAGAAATCATCAAGATCTGCTTCTGGCAACTCCCGTTTGAATTGCTAACTAATGACAGCCCAGATAAGCTCAATGGTAGACAAGTCTGGAGACGCTGCAGACTAATGCAGCATGTTTAGGCCATGAAACCTACAGTCATGCGCTATGTTGAAAAATGTCTACTCAGAAACTTTAGTGAAATGGCCGTACCACTGGTTCCACAACCAAATAAATGTAACTCTGAGCTATTAGTTACTTAAAATGAGAACTAAAGGGGTCCACTTACTGAACATTATGCCACCACACACCATAGTCCTGGGAATAGGACCAGTGTGACCTTCCCCTCATGAAATCCTCTTCATGCCATAGCCACGTGCTCAATCATTCCACCGCTCTCAATTGTTATCCAAAGAAAGATGACAGCGGAGGGCTATCTTCTTCAGTGATGAGTCCCGTTTTGGTCTTGGACAGAATGATAGTTGGAGACTGGCCTGGAGATTGAGATGTGGGCAATGTCATAAAGAGGCCTTCATGATGGAATGTGAAATTGTCCTGTGAAGCTCCTCACCTGAAGGTCGCCTCAGGGTCTTCACGTGCTGGGAATCTTCCGGCAACAGGTAGATCAGGTTAACTTCAATAGGAATCGTGACGCCACTCTCGGTAATTGGTCAGGGGGTGACCGCCACTGCAGTTTAGAGAGTGTCTGGGGCTGATGGTAAATACAGTCTGGTGTTATGACCTCCGGAGAGTGAGGCTGACCCCAGGGGCTCAGGTGTAAGTATGTAGTACCACAGGTTTCAGAAGAACTCACACACAGGCAGCAATGTCTTTCAGGGTTTTTACTCACTTTTTGCTGGTAGAGTGAGACTACCCGGGCGATGCTATGACGAACTAGGTGGAACCAGTTATCCTTCAGGATGATCCAAGAGTGACTGTCAACTCGCCTTCCTGGCCCTTCTTGTTTCGGATGACCCTTGACTTGGAGTACTGCGGGAATCACCCAGGGAAGTCGCAACTGCCGTTCTCCCCTTTCTGGCCCGTTTGCTGGCAGCGTGGACCAAGTAAAAAACTGGCTTCTTATCCCTTCTCACTTATGGGCGCCCTCGTTGCTGCTGATGCTGCGGAATCTGTGTAGGTTGGTGAGGCACATTCGGCACCCTCACCAGCAGGTTTAGCAGACCGAATACTTGGTTTGTTGCTCTAGGGACCTGTTTCCCCGTGCGGGCCTGGTCTACCAGGAGTCCCCTTACTCAGTCACCTCGCTCCTTCCTGAGGTGCCTTTCGGTCTGACTGTGTGGTAACCGAACTCCCCCGCCGACAGCCACCACATGTGCAGGGTCTGACTAGTGACACCGCGCACGTCCTCCTTCTGCGACTGCACACTGCGCTTCCTCACTTCAGACTGGTTCACTACTGCCTCCACACTGTGCCTGCCACTGCAACCTAGCAACCAGCTTTTCCACCCCACCACTAGCTGAGATGTGGAGGCCATGCCCCCTCCTGGGTCTGCCCAGGGGTCCCCTCTATGGTGTGTGTGAGAACTAGCCACTATGTGTCTGTATGTCAACACCCTAGTCAGCCTTTGGGATTACCTGTTTGTACTGACCCAGCGTGGGTGCAGTACTCAGTGGTGCCTGACTAGGTCAGGGGCGCCACAGTCCCAGGAGTGGGTTTGCAACGCAATGCCAGGCCACATGTTGTTCATCCTACAGTGAGCAGACCAAGTGATCTAAACGTGGTATCATGGCCTGCAGCATCTCCAGACTTGTCTCACATCTGGGATGTCATTGGTCAACAATTGCACAGGGAGCTGCCAGCAGCGGATCTTGATGAATTATCCAAGTGCATTCAGAGCGGCAGAACATTCCTCAGACAACCATTAATAACAGCTAAGGCTTAAGGGCGGGGTTTCACTGTTGAGTGTATTGTATTAGATAAATTACAATGTTTTTCCATATACACTGGTATTTTTGATTTATGAAAATGTTGTTGAAATTACCACATCATAACGAATTTTTTCATTTTGTTGCTGATAAAATGATCAAAAAACAATTCTCCCATTTTTCCATTATGCAGTAAAAATGACCAGCAAGATGATTATATTGGGCAGTATGATTACCAGAATGCCAAATTTGTACTTAAAAAAATAATAATAAATAAATAAATAAAAAATATAAGTGGCAGGAGGCAGAACCTTAAAGCGAACCTGTAATGTGGAAAAACGCTATTACTCTGCAGATATGGGGTTAATCTGAAGAATAATAGTGCTCGGAACCAGCATATTGAACTTCAATCCTCCCAATAGCATTCGAGTTAAGGCCGCTTTATACGCTGCAACATCGCTCAAGCGATCTCGTTGGGGTCACGGAATTTGTGATGCACATCCGGTCGATTTAGCGATGTCTTTGTGTGTGACACCTATGAGCGATTTTGAATTGTCGCAAAAACGGTCAAAATCGCTCATCGATGACATGCCCCCCTATTCTCGAATATCGCTGCTGCTCGGTGTACGAAGTAGTTCGTCTCTCCTGCGGCAGCACACATCGCTATGTGTGACACCGCAGGAACGAGGAACCTCACCATACCGGCGGCCGCCTGCAATGAGGAAGAAAGGAGGTGGGCGGGATGTTACGTCCCGCTCCTCTCTGCCCCTCTGCTTCTATTGGGCGGCGGTTCGGTGACGCTGCTGTGACGTCGCTGTGACACTAAACGAACCGCCCCCTTAGAAAGGAGGTGGTTCGCCGGTCACAGCGACGTCGCTAGGCAGGTAAGTAATGTGACTGGTCAGCGCGATGTGCGCCACGGGCAGCGATTTGCCTGTGTCGCACAACCGATGGGGGCGGGTACGCACGCTAGCGATATCGGTCACGATATCGCAGCATGTAAAGCGGCCTTTAGAGTCATGGGGGCAGCACTGGAGCGGAAAACGCCCCCCCACAGTGAATGACACCTGCTCATCATTAGTGGTGGCTGTCAGGGGCACAGTTCCAGCCACCATTCTCGATACACAGAGCGCTGACTGAAGCCACAGCGGTGCCGCCCCCATGACCGAAATCCAAATGCTGCTGGAAGGATTGAAGTTAATTTCCTCTGAGCACCAGGGTTTTATGTGGAGGCGCCGGGCAGGTTCCAAACGCTATTAACCTGCAGATTAACCCCATTTCTGCAGGGCAATAACGTTGTTTTAACAGGACAGGTTCCCTTTAAAAGGATTAAATAAATAAATAAATAAATAATGAAGTTGTGTGCTCCCATTTTTTTGACATCTGTGATTTATATTTTCTTTCATTCGATGGCACTGAGTGACGAGCGGTTCTTCTTATTAGTACCACTTTGGGGAACATTATTTTGATTTTCAGCTCCTCCTGTCGCTGTCATGATGAAGTTCCTGAGTGCCGGAATTCACAGATCATCAGCATTTCTGCTGTTCAGGGGGATGCTGAAGTACCGCTCTGAACAGCAGAAACGATCAGACATTGGGGGCTTCAAGTCCGTTAAAAGTGCTAGTGAAAAAACTCACGAAACCCAAGACACATATTTGGTAGCACCGCGACCAGAAATGCCCGATCTATCAAAATATTAAATAATTCAATCTGATTGGTACACGGCGTAGTGAGAAAAAAAATTCCAAATACCAAAATTGTTTTTGGTCGCCGCAACATGGTATTAAAGGGGTGGTTCACCCATTTTTTTTAATTTTGTCTATGGATGTAACTTACCATTTTGGGAGTCTTCTTAATTGGTCTCTATTTCCAGTTCTGGCACTGAGCGGCGCTATCCTGCACGCTCAGTGCCTGTCACATGACCCCTGGAGCTGTGGCCGCCAGCATCCTCTGATGTCCCGACCAAGTTCCGGGCTCTCAAACTTGACGCTTACGTCAGAGGAGGCTGGCACCACACAAACTGATTGACTGGGCTGTGGGCGGTGACTACTGCACGTCACAGCCCAGCATCGAGGGGAGGATCCAGAGAGCTTTAGTGTGGAGCGGTGAATGCAGAGCGGCGCCGCTTACCATCGGTCAGTTGTGGGAGGTACGGGCTCCAGTGTGCAGGGGTGAATGCAGAACGCTCTGCTTTACCATCAGTCAGCTGTGGGAGGTGCGGGCTCCAGTGTGGAGTACAGGGGGGGGGGTTTCCTCAGCTGAAATCCCCCCTGCCATGCAAGTGAATGATCACACTATCCACCTGCCCGCTGTGCTCAGCTGTCAGGAGAGCCTGCGGTGTCGGCAGTGTGATCATATAATCCTACCAGCAGCACAGGTCCCAGAGTGGAGACAGTGACATGCTCTGCTCTTACACATAGTGTGCTATATGTCACTATCTTGCTCCACTCTGGGACTTGTTGTGCAGGTGACCAAATGATAAAAGCTCTATTACCATGATTAGGCAATGCACATAGGAAGGAGGGGAAGGAACTGTTTTGGTGGAGATCTGAGGGGAGGGAACAGTTAAGGCTACTTTACACACTGCGATATCGTTCCCGATATCGCTAGTGTGGGTACCCGCCCCCATCTGTTGCGCGACACGGGCAAATCGCTGCCCGTGCCGCACAACATCGCCCAGAGCCGTCACACATACTTACCTGTCCGGCGACGTCGCTGTGACCGGCGAACCGCCTCCTTTCTAAGGGGGCGGTCCGTGCGGCGTCACAGCGACGTCACTGAAACGTCACTGAACCGCCGCCCAATAGCAGCGGAGGGGCGGAGATGAGCGGGACGTAACATCCCGCCCACCTCCTTCCTTCCGCATAGCGGCCGGGAGGCAGGTAAGGGGAGCTTCCTCGTTCCTGCGGCGTCACACGCAGCGATGTGTGCTGCCGCAGGAACGAGGAACAACCTCGTTACTGCTGCAGTAACGAGATTTGAGAATGGACCCCCGTGTCGCCGATTAGCGATTTTGCACGTTTTTGCAACAATGCAAAATCGCTTATCGATGTCACACGCAACGGCATCGCTAATGCGGCTGGATGTGCGTCACGAATTCCGTGACCCCAACGACTCCGCATTAGCGATGTCATAGCGTGTAAAGCCCGCTTTAGAGTGGATGTGAGATAGATTGCTAGTTACTGCAAAGGATTATGGAAGTTGTAGTAACTGAACCCAGGAAGTCAAGAGAGCGATTAACTCCATCAGAGCTGGAGCCAGAAATGAGGATGTTCTGCTAGAGCACAATAAAAGGTAATATTCATAAAATAACATGATAGATGTGTGGAGAGGCACATATTAGCAAGATTTATGAGAAAAAAAAAAATCAGTTTTGGTAACTGGACAACTTCTTTAAAATGCAATAACGGGGATCAAAATATCCCATCTGCCCAAAAATGATATAAATAAAAACACCAGCTCAAGACGCCAAAAATAATCCATCACTGAGGAACAGATCCCAAAATATGAGAATGTTATAGGTCTCGGAAAAAGTGCTACCCTTTTTCTGGACAAACTTCTGATTTTTTTTCACCTCTTAGATAAAAATAAAACTATACATCAGGGGTGGGGAACCTCCATATACGGCCCACCATGCTCTTTTGGTGGGCCGTATACGGAAGCGTCAGTGCTCGAGCCGCCACTGCCATCTTGTGCGCCGCCAGCCCTTTAAATCCGCACATGTGCTGCTGTGCTTACCAATGCGTTCTCCCGCTGGCCAGTGCCAGCGAGAGAGGACTTACTTTGTGGGCAGGTTTAGTGCTCTGCGTTCCCGCCCCCCGGCTCTCGTAGCTGCGTGCCGCCCCCCGGCCCTCTGAGCTGCATTCCCGCCTCCCGGCCCTCTGAGCTGCGTTCCCGGTGCCTGCTCTCCGGTGCTGTGAGTCTGGCGCTGCTGTGTGTCCAGCGCCAGCCCTCTGCTGCTGTGTGCTCTGTCCAGTGCTTTGTGGCCCCCCTCCCCTCAGTGCTGTGTATCACCCCAGGTTTGTGTGCCCCTTTCCCCCAATGATGTCAGGGCTCCGCAAGTGATAACTGTGCCCCCCCAGTGGTGCCTGTGCCCCAGCCCCTCTTGTGTGGTGCCTGCACCCCAGCCCCTCTTGTGTGGTGCCTGCACCCCAGCCCCTCTGTTGAGGAGAGCCATAAGATGAAATACTTAATTAACTTCTTGACAAGGGATTGTGGGAAATATGTCGATTTGCCTTACGTAATTCAGGTTTCAGATCATATACATGACACAGATATAAAGATGGCTGCTATTGCCTGTTTCTCCACACCTTGCCTGGAATGCAAGGAATGTCCAGGTGTAAGAAGATACCATATAAGGGAAGACCCCTGGTCAAGCTAGAAGACATCACAGACCAAACCACCAGCATGGATGCACCAGATGACGTCCCTCTCATCACCATCACCATGGATCCATCCAATGATGTCATAGACCCGCCTACAATGACGCCCACCAATCAGCTCATGGACTAACACATTGTTCGACCTACTGACCAATGAACACATCCGGACATGCCCCTTTGCAAGGTTATATCAGAGCAAGCTCAGTTGTAATAAAGGCAGAGCATGGGCTGACTTCTGTCGAGGAAAGATGAATATCCGACTGTGTCCGATCTCATTTTTCAAGCATGCACTCGATCCACACCATTTAGACCAGACAGTAGGCAACTAGTGATCTCTGGTTAAGAGTTCACCTTAACATTATTGGTGCCCAACGTGGAGCCAATAGACGGAGACACCTGAAATCCTGATGAACCGGCAACTGGAATGGCATGACGTGCTGGACACCCCAGGAAATTGATCACTTCCAAATGAGAGTACGGTAGGTCTGCTGATTTTTCATAATCTGTAGTCTTCCCGTGGTCTCGGTGGCGTGTGTGGCACTGATTGCCTGACTGTGTCCGGTTTGTTGGGGTATCTGTTGACGGGCAGACGGGTCTCACGGCTATTGGCCATATTAATCTCGGAAGAACCGTCACATATTCAGTTGCCTGCTGCCTGTTGTGTATTTGTCTTGAGGAGAGATTGACTGGTAGTTAAGAGAGCATGTGGGTTTATGAGTTCTGTTAGTTGTCGCCTGTGATATGGTTTGTGGTTCTAGTGGAAACTTAAGTAGTTAATACGGTTTGGTACAAGACCTAGAGATATAGGGCAGGTTTTAATTGGTCAGGTTAGGCACGTGTTTTTCACGGGCTCTCAAATTTGTTGATATGGTAAAGGATATTGTCTGTGGTATAGTATACGGTTGTCGCCTGTGGTACAGTTTATGGCTCTGTGAGGAAATACGTGGGACTGCTGGTACGTGGTAATCTTGGGGCCTAGCGCAGTGTAGCATGGAATGGCTGGTACGGATACCATTGGGGCATAGCGTTTAAGTTGCGCATTGTGGCTGGTACGTGGTAGTCTTGGGGCCTAACGCTGGACGTGAAATGGCTGGTACGGATACCATTGGGGCTTAGCGCAAGCTTGGGTGATATAATTGGTATGAGGTGTCTTGGGGTCTAGAAAAAGCGCTGGACGTGAATCGGCTGGTACGGGCACCTTGTAGCCAGGGGTGACACCATTGGTGTCTTTATGAATTACGGACCATGTAGAAACTGGGCAGGGACACCGTGACAATGCGCCTGCTGCAGACTTAACAAAAACTTTACTTAGTGTTCAAGTTGTGTGTCAGTTGTGAGTCATCTAGTCCTGTGTTTGTTTGTTGGTTTTGTTGATATTGTTTATCTTGAGAGAAAGATGGAGAAATTGATGAAGTTGTGTGTAGTTGTGGTCGGAAAAAATCCGGATGAGTGGAATGTGTTGAGATGTGAGGACTCTAGGCTGCAATCCTGTGATAAACCATGTGCTAGTCATGGAGGCAGACATTTTAGGTAAGATTTTAAAATGGTGGACGAAGCACATGGCTACAGCATGATTGAGACAAAGAAAACAAAGTGAGTCAGGGGTTTGTGTGAAGAAGACCATGTGCTCTGTAAATGTTTGAGCAATGGATTGGATGGAGTACTATATACTTAGACCGAAAAATAAGTGTTTTTATCTATAATTAGACTTAGATCTAGGACATATGTGTGTGTGTATAAATATATATATATGTATAAGTACAGACTATAGAAAATTGGGAGACAGAGTTTGAGCAGATGTGAGGTCAATTTTCCCTTTTCTCTGCCACATGTTCCTACAGATTTTAAAATGGTGGATGAAGCACATGGCTGAGGCATGACTGAGACAAAGACAGAGAGTGAGTGGGGGATGTGCAATGGTGTGTATGTATAAAATCCAGACTATAGAATATAGGGGGAAATAGTTGGAAAAAGAAAAAAAAAAAGTTTACCTTCCCCTCCCCCACATGATGCTACAATCCCAACAAAGAAGGAAGTCACGTGCTGTGGGGCCATTTTCTATAGGCCTCAGTGGAGCTGACAAAACTGCAGCCACTGAATAACATGAAGTGTTAGTAAATGTTTATAGCACTAAAAGATGGAACATTGAATGATTGGGTAGTTGTGGAAGACACTTAATATAGATCCAGTGTGCAGGTTGGATTGAGTCAGGACAGTCACAAGGAGGAATATCTTATTAATTAGTAAGCAATAAAATTAGAAAAAAACCTTTAAATAACGTACCTTTGCAGTAGAGGTCATGATAAAGAAGTGAATAATAAATATTTCCGTTATGGATCTGATAGATTTATCCTGAGAGTTGCATGTTTTAAAAAATAAAACTAAACAAATAAATCAACAGAAGAATGTAAATGTGACTAGTCTCCTGCAGCTGAAGAAGCCTCTTTCCATCTGGTTTTGGGGGGAGGAGCAATCTTAAAAACTTGTGGAACAGGGTTTTTTTGTCTCCCCTTGGAATCTATTGTGAGAGCAGCCCAAAAAAAAAAAGGGGGCTTCCTGCATTTAATTCATTGCAAATTATATTGGAAAAAGGTCATTGACAATAGTTTTATTTTACTAATTTTATCCCAAAGAAATAAAAGTCAACTGTGGACATGTTTACATTCATTGATAGCTTTTCAAGCATAGAGGTCTGTTAGATAATTTTTCTATGGCAAATCAACATTTTGTTTTTCCACATGGCCAGTTTATTTGTTCTAGATTCTTTTATCCCTTCAAGTTATAGGACAGTATCACAGAGATGCTGATAATCTCCTCAATGTTTCAAATATGAACGCCCCTACATCCAATATCCAGAGGTTGTGCTACGTTATTATTATAGTTATTATTAATAATAATAATAATAATAATAATCATAATAATAATCATTTATTAATAATTACAATAATTTGATTTAAGGAATGTGGATTATTTATGGAATTCTGTGTTTTATATTTAATGTATTGAATAATCTGCTTTCTTTTTATAGAAAGAATGATTGCAATGCAGATTTCTGTGGTCCAAGCAAAGGTTATAAAAGCCATTGAAAGGGTTTTCCATTATTAAGTTACAGATAAAAACAATATTTCTGGTGTTCCCGATTAGGTACAATCTATACAATGTGACTTTTATGCCTAAATGTAGAGCTCCGGGGCCACACAGTTTTTGAATCTAATTATGTTTTGGATAATAGATTCAAAAAGGGGGGGAAATATGGTGTGCAAAATCACACATATTATTTAAGGTTTTAATTTGTTCATCGATTGAGGTTTTTCTATTAAGTTGTCTTTATATTTTTATCTGTAAGGAGGATACAGCAGACATACATATATCTCATGATTGCTCTGATGTAACAAGAATGGTCAGGTTTTGAACATGTCTCAGATGAGGCCATTGCTAATGCAGATTTTGAGTTTTTCCGTAGATGGTTCCAGATACCAAGATGCTGGTTGATTTTGCACTGGATATGCTGAGGTTACACAACATGAGGTATTAAAAATCAAACCACTCCTCTCTCATCGGAATAGGAGAATGAGATGAAGATTTGCGATCACTGTGGTTCGTAGAGCGGAAAGGGGTAAGATAGTCAAAATGTGGATATAGGCAGCAGCCGGAGGAGATGCTCGCACAGGTGCACAACAAAGAAGCAGTGAATGGGCCTAGAGTTGAAAGTCCTTATACAAAGCAGACCAGTACCTCGGTGGCTCCTGTCACGTCGTCCGTGACATTGGTCACTCCTTGTGTTCTTAAATCCTTACAGGAACAAGCGATTCAGCAAGGAACGGAGTGTGAGACGCAGGGAGCCAGTGACTGAGGAAGGTCTGTGGATAAAGGGCGGTTCTTTCATGCTAAGTGGCTGATAAATATGCGTTTATTTTATTAGCCTGAGTGTGAATTGGACAGTGGAGGGTCTGTGATTGGACAAGATCTCCTCATGACTTTACCTGGCCTTATTATTATTATTATATTGATACAGTGGGTACATGTTATACATGTGAGATATTTAAATTATTTTAGGGTTTGGTCCTTCAATTTTGCTGTATCATATTGATTTAAGCTACCAAACAGCTATGTAAATACAGAGTGTGAATATGTAATCTTTGGGAATGAATTGGATATATATAATTGCATAATGACGCCTCTTTATCCCTGTATCTCACGGTTTCTATATTCCCTCACTGACATTAGCAGCATGTATTAGCATTAGCAGTGTAGGGATAGGAAGGGTGAGCCATCGGTGAGCGGGGGCACCAATTCGCCTTACAGGGTGCCGACTTCCGCTGCGAGGTAGGGAGAGTTTAGGGCTATTGCCCCAATCCCTGCCCCCTCCTGTATTGGAATATCTCATTGTGTCTATAGTCACATGGGTGTATGTTGTTTGGAATTTTAATGATTATAACATAAACATGTAACGATCCACAAGATAATGGTGAACGCTGCAAATCATGTAACAAATTTTCCTTTTTCTTAATAATTAGATCTTTAAATAAGATATTTTTGGTTTAGCACCTACAATGTGATTATATTTCTTAGATACTTTAGATACAGTGTGATGTCCTGACCAGTGATGTACGAGCCGTATACGACTGCCTATATAGTGTGTTAAACATGTGTATCATCCAATTCCAGATCCTAAATCAGTGTCAGGAGCACATGGTCTCCAGCCAGGAGACTGGGTGATCCTAAAAAGACAAGTCAGAATGAGCCATGAGTCAGAATCAGATGGCCCGATCCAGATTTTCCCAACCACAGCAACTTCCATGAAGCTTGAGGGAAAACCCATCTGGAGACAACAACCACTGTAAAGAGTCCATTGTACCAGCAGAATGAGGGTCACAACACACATAGTGCTGGATTATCTCACATAGAACCTTATGGAGAATTTCTAGATTGGGGATGATACATGGGAAATAACCATAAGGGAACAATGGGTACAGGAACATTACGCAAATAAGGGCTCTTGGTGGGAAAAACATTATCTGACCTGAGCCAATCAATTATTTTAAGGGTTTAAGTGACTTAAGGATAACATACACTTATAGGTAACTGGTATTGTTTTATTTGTTGGTATTTGAAGCCGTAAAAGTGCTACTCTGTGTTACTGAAGGTAATCGGATCCATGTGTAAGGGAAATCTTGTTAAAGGCCTCCTGGTGGTAGATTATAGACCCGAGACAAGAAGAGATCCATTAGAGTTGTGATACAATCAGGTGTATTCGGGTAGAAAAGTCTCGAAAACGCGGACAGCAGTCGGATATTGACTGAGAATCAGCCTTTCAGAAACAGTAATGCTAAAAGCTGCAGCATAACAGTAAGAAGCTTATTCTTACAATTGCCTTACTCTTTCTAATCGATTAATCTCAAATTCTGAGTAAGCTCTTCAGCATTAAATAAATCTGCTCTAGTTACCTGTGCCTCTGTGAACTGTGTGTGCGGGATGTGATCAACTCTCTGATCAGCAGTCTGTACCAGCGGGGGCAAAGGCTAAGTATTGCTTGTATAGCGGATAGAAAAATGAAAAAAGGTTGCAGTTAAAGCATTAGAGCTGATGTGTTAGAGGACCATGGTAGGGTCAGAAGGTTAATAAAGTATTTAGGGGGGACTGTTAAGGAGAGCCATAAGATGAAATACTTAATTAACTTCTTGACAAGGGATTGTGGGAAATATGTCGATTTGCCTTACGTAATTCAGGTTTCAGATCATATACATGACACAGATATAAAGATGGCTGCTATTGCCTGTTTCTCCACACCTTGCCTGGAATGCAAGGAATGTCCAGGTGTAAGAAGATACCATATAAGGGAAGACCCCTGGTCAAGCTAGAAGACATCACAGACCAAACCATCAGCATGGATGCACCAGATGACGTCCCTCTCATCACCATCACCATGGATCCATCCAATGATGTCATAGACCCGCCTACAATGACGCCCACCAATCAGCTCATGGACTAACACATTGTTCGACCTACTGACCAATGAACACATCCGGACATGCCCCTTTGCAAGGTTATATCAGAGCAAGCTCAGTTGTAATAAAGGCAGAGCATGGGCTGACTTCTGTCGAGGAAAGATGAATATCCGACTGTGTCTGATCTCATTTTTCAAGCATGCACTCGATCCACACCATTTAGACCAGGCAGTAGGCAACTAGTGATCTCTGGTTAAGAGTTCACCTTAACACCTCTTGTGTCGTGCCTGCACCCCAGCCCCTCTTGTGTCGTGCCTGCCCCCCAGCCCCTCTTGTGTGGCGCCTGCGCCCCAGCCCCTCTTGTGTGGCGCCTGCACCCCAGCCCCTCTTGTGTGGCATCTGCGCCCCAGCCCCTCTTGTGATGTGTATGTCCCCAGCCCCTCTTGTGATGTGCATGTCTTCAGCATCTCCTGAGACTTATACATCACAGGTGGGGCGGGGGGCACATACATTACAGCAGGGGCTGGGGGTACATACGTCACAGGAGGGGCTGGGGGCACATACTCACAGGAGGGGCTGGGGGCACATACATCACAGGAAGGGCTGGGGGCACATACGTCACAAGAGGGGCTGGGGGCACATACATCACAAGAGGCGCTGGGGACACATACATCACAAGAGGAGCTTGGGGCACATACATCACAAGAGGAGCTGGGGGCACATACATCACAGGAGGGGCTGGGGGCACATACATCACAGGAGGGGATGTGGGCATATACATCACAGGAGGGGCTGGGGGCATATACATGTCCCCAGCCCCTTGTGTGATGTATATGCCCCCAGTGTCTCCTGTGATGTGTATACAGCGTCTGTTATGTGATGTATATGATTTACCAATCTTATCACAAAGAGTTGACTGCGCTCCAGACCCAGACAAAAATGAAAAAGCAGCTGTGAGAAGCAACATGATTAGTATCATCAAACATCACAGCCGCACCAAAGACAAGCCGCTCCGGCCGCCACAGTAGGGGTAAGTTAATTAATTGTTTGACCAAATATAGCAGGGTCATTGATAATTTTGTGCGGCCCCCGAAGCTTGGTAGAAATTTCCAAATGGCCCCCGGCTGAAAAAACGTTCCCCACCCCTGCTATACATGATTGGTATCTATGAACTCATACTGACCTGGGGAATTAGACTGACATGTCAGTTTTACCATATAGTGAGCATGGTGTATAAAGAAAATAAAAAAAAATTCTGGAATTACACTTTTTTCACTATTTCTCCACATTTGGAATTTTTTCCTGTACAACTCATCGTGCAAAAAACAAGCCCTCATATGGCAATATTGATGGAAAAATAAAAAAGTTATGGCTCTTGTAAGAAGGAGAGGAAAAAAACGAAAATAGAAAATCACCTGGGGGTGAAGAGGTTAAAGGGAATCTGTCAGCTGCTAAAACAAAGATTGCACGCAAACTTTATAAGAAACACATAGTTTAATTTAGTGTATTTCCTTTACTTAAAATTACAATGCAAAAACTTGATTGATTCCCTTTAAATGTGTCACGCATTATCAGGAGTACTATGTTGGCAGCCATGGGGATTTTCAGCAGGCCACCTGGCTGCTGTGTCAATGAATCAGTGTCTTAGAAGCCCAACTGGTGCACATAATGGCACGTCCCCACCTCCCCTTGTATCACAAGCCATAAATAAAGCCATCAGCTAATACGTTGTCTCCTTACACCAGACCCTGATAAAGGACAAACTGGTATATTCAATGTTAGGAAAGGGTTAAATATTTCCTAATTTTCACTACACAGCTAAAAGGGAGTGTGTCACCCAGGGATAGGGGTACTCAGAACCGGGCCAAGGGGTCGCTTCTGGAGGTATCACGGTTGCGTGACCCGGTCTGTGATCCCAGGCTCCTCCACAAAAGGAGATTATGTAACGGGAAATTTGTAAGTTCATGATCCGTGACGCCACCCGTGGTGTGCGGTGAGGTAATGGAGCACCACCGCTGCCGATCAGAGGATCCCGGGGGTGGTGGTAGGCAGCAAGATGGCGATTTTTCCTCCACGGGTAGGTTGTTGATGTCCCGGGATCCCGGTGTAATGGATTGGGAGTGGCGGGTGCAGTCCACGGCTTGGACCAGGTGGTGCAGGAGTACTCACGGTATAAGGCAATAACTCACACGAGTCCAGGAATTAACCAAGTTGCTGGTAACTGGTGCCCTCGGATGCTGTGAGGACGAGCCCCTCACCCAGGTGTGTAATACAGGTGCTTTTCTCCTGCCTGATGTCTGTGTCTGCTTCGTGCACGGGTCCGGACCGGGTCCCGACAGTCAGCAGCATCGATCCACTACCCTGCCCCGGTCCACCTCAGGTTCCCCGCAAGCGGCTGGCCTATTCCTGTGGCCCTCACTGCCCCTCTCCCCAAGCTCCACACCGGAGCTCCTTCCAGACTCCACACCTCCTGCAGACTGCTCTCTGCAAAACTGGAAACTCACTATATAGTTCCCTCCCAGACACTTCAGACCTCTCTGCTCCGCCCACTGGTGTTGTGTGTAAGGGCCTCTTTACACGCTGCGATATCATTACCGATATCGCTAGCGAGCGTACCCGCCCCTATCAGTTGTGCGACACAGGCAAATTGCTGCCCGTGGCGCACAACATCGCTCTGAGCCGTCACACACACTTACCAGCCTAGCGACGTCGCTCTGGCTGGCGAACCGCCTCCTTTCTAAGGGGGCTGTTCGTTCGGTGTCACAGCGATGTCACTAAGCGGCCACTCAATCAAAGCTGAGGGGTGGAGATGAGCGGGACGAACATCCCGCCCACCTCCTTCCTTCCTCATTGCTGGCGGGACGCAGGTAAGGAGAGGTTCCTCGTTCCTGCGGTGTCACACATAGCGATGTGTGCTGCCGCAGGAACAACGAACTACATCGTTACTGCAGCAGCAACGATAATTGAGCTAAGGGGGATGTCACCGATTAGCGATTTTGAACGTTTTTGCGACAATTCAAAATCGCTTATAGGTGTCACACGCAACAACATCGCTAACGCGGCCGGATGTGCGTCACAAATTCCGTGAACCCAACGAGATCGCTTGAGCGATGTAGTAGCGTTTAAAGCCACCTTAAGGCCTCTTTCACACGTCCGTGCCTCCTGTACGTGTTTGGTCAGTTTTCACACGTACTGGAGACACGGGCACATGTAGACCCATTAAAATCAATGGGTCTGCGTTCACGTGCGTTTTCTGCCGAGGACCGTGTGTACGTGTGGAGCATATGTGTGCCCGTGTGCTCCACACACCGACATGTCTGTTTTCTCTCTGGCATCATGGGTGTCACACGGAACGCAAACGGGTCACACGTAACGCAAACAGACCACACGGATGTGTTCCATGTGACACGCCCGGGAGAAAACACATGTGTCTGAGAGAAAAAAACCCAAAACATTATTCACCTTCTCCACCACTGCAGTCTCTGCCGCTGCTGTCACTTGCTTTCGACCGTCTCTCATTATGCTTATTGCATATTCACTTCACTGTGGCCGGAAGCAGCAGCAGTGGGGAGTCGGCAGGACCGGAGACCGAAGATCAGCACCACGGACAGTGAAGCCAGGGACAGGTGAGTTGAAAGCTCCTGCTCTCCGTGTGTTATCACGGATAACACCGGAGAACACACGTGGGCCATAAACACTGCTCACGGAGGGCAAAACGCACCTTTGACACGTCCGTGAAAAACGTGCGTGGTTTTTCATGGACGTGTGAAAGAGGCCTAACTGTGTTGGAAACTCCCCAAGGGAGAATGAGATCTGCACCAAAAAGATGGATACAGACCTCTGTGACACCCTGGTTTTGCCAGAGCGGCACAGGAGTGTGTAGGTCTGGTCTCTGGACACACAACCATATCCATAGGCACATTGGTAAAATAGAGGAGAGGGTCCCACTCAGCCCCCCATTACTTAGCATGTCCTAATATGAGGATAGGATACTGACCTCCTGTAATGCCGAAATGGCCGAGCTCTGAAAGCAATACGGCACGTCCTAAAGCGGGCTTTACACACTGCGACATCGCTAATGCGGAGTCGTTGGGGTCACGGAATTTGTGACGCACATCCGGCCGCATTAGCGATGTTGCTGCGTGTGACACCGATAAGCGATTTTGAATCGTTGCAAAAACGTGCAAAATCGCTAATCGGCGACATGGGGGTCCATTCTTAAAAATCGTTACTGCAGCAGTAACGAAGTTGTTCCTCGTTCCTGCGGCAGCACACATCGCTGCGTGTGACGCCGCAGGAACGAGGAAGCTCCCCTTACCTGCCTACCGTCCGCTATGCGGAAGGAAGGAGGTGGGCGGGATGTTACGTCCCGCTCATCTCCTCCCCTCCGCTGCTATTGGGCGGCAGTTCAGTGACGCTTCCGTGACGTCGCTGTGACGCCGCACGGACCGCCCCCTTAGAAAGGAGGCGGTTCGCCCGTCACAGCGACGTCACCGGACAGGTAAGTATGTGTGACGGCTGTTGTGCGACACGGGCAGCGATTTGCCCGTGTCGCACAACAGATGGGGGCGGGTACCCACACTAGCGATATCGGGACCGATATCGCAGTGTGTAAAGTAGCCTTTAGTGTATTTCAAAGAGCTTTCTCGGATCTACAAGAATGAAAGGATATAAGATTTTTCCTACTGGCTGATAAAAACAGAAGACGCAGAGGAACAGTCGCCAAAACTAAATCCATCATGAGTCTAGCAAAAGGCGCTTTCTTGATCAAGAGATCTGTTGACCTCTGGTATTTCCTGATCTTGCGCAGTATTAGATTGCTTGGCCGGTAGCGTCTTTCCTCTGGTCTCTGCGGATTCCTCCTATCTAGTTTGGGGGAAAAAAATACATCACAGCTTAAATGAACAATAGGGGGGGAAAATGCATACAAATTCTTGCAGGAGCTCAGTCTTCCTGTAAACATCAACATACACTGTGCTCCTCGTAGAGGCTTGACAGGGCTGCAGAAATGTGTGTATCTGTCTGCATACACGAGGATTTAATAAGGGTATGTGCCCATTATCAGTCCTGGACACAACGGGTCCTGACCTGTTGGGCCACGAGTCTCCTCCGCAGGAGAATGCAGGAGACTGCAGCTGCTTGTAGCCACGATTAGGGTTCAGTGCTCTGCGGTCTCTCGGTTGTGTTCTCCCTACAGGAGGACGCATGCGAATTCGCAGCAAACAATTGACATGCTGCGGCTTGGAAAGACGCACTGCAGGTCAGTGTATGCTGTGGATAAAACAAACACAGTGGGCACGGGATTTCTAGAAATCCATCCACTATGCTTGTACTGTACAACGCAGCGTTTTGGATGCAGCGGAAACACGCTACATACAAAACGCTGCAAACACTGATCGTGGGCACGCACTCTTAAATGTGTAAATTTGTTTTACCTGGCGAGGATTGAGAAGTTGACGGCTCTTCAAAAGACGGACGCATCTTACTCTACGGAGATCGAGAAGGGCCTGCTCCCTTGCCAAGAGGACATTGTGATGTCGAAGGCTTTAGATTTTGCGTGTCGCCCAGGGATAGGGGTACTCAGAACCGGGCCAAGGGGTCGCTTCTGGAGGTATCACGGTGGTGTGCCGCCCCCACGTCAGTAGCAGCCGGGCTGCTTGGATCCGGATCCGCAGTGTGGCTCGAGGGATTCTCCGGACCCAGGGGTCACGCGGACACTCCAAATGAAAAAGGACGTATTTGTACGGGATTTGCCGTAGTCAGTCTGTGACGCCACCCACGGTGTGTGGTGAAGTGTGGCACCACCGCTGCTGATGTGGTGCACCCGGGGGCGATGGGATGGCAGCTGGTTGTTAACCCCTCCGTGGGTAGGGATGGTTGCTGGGGACGGTGATGGCAGGGGCCGGCACGCCTGGTCAGACCAGGGAGTCTCAGCTTACTCATGGTTAAATAAATCAGACAAGTCCAGTGGTTAACCAAGGTGCTGGTGGCCGGCCGCCGCGGCCGGATGTACTCTGGTCCCTCACCCGGGCTGGTGGTCTGTGTCACTTTCCTCTGCACTGTGTTGTGATGTGGTGGACTTCCCGGTGTGGAACTCGGGAGTCCACTCCCGGTACTTCTGTTGGGAGCCGTGCCAGCTGACGCTGACCTGTGGGATCTACTGGGCCCTGGCGAATGCCCTATCCCTCTCTGTGGGTGGTTGTCAGCTTTTGGGACTTTGATTGGGACAGGACCTACAATCTTGCCCTCAATTGGTTAATTAGCTAGGCCGTTGGTTCCAGTCCTGGCTTCAGGGTCCAAATACCCCCTCTGTGCACGGTTTCCGGGTCGGTTCTCCGGTGTCGGTGCCGGCGGGCTCCAACCCTGCCCCGGTCCACCTCAGATCTCCGGCTGCCGTCTTCCCGTCTCCTGTCAGACACGGACCACCGTCTGCCACCTAGCCAATACACCGGGGCTCCAACCCCGGCGCCTCTGCTCTCTGTACTTGAGCTTCACCTTCTCCTTCTCAACTTGAACTCCAAACCTAAAACTGACTCCTTTCCCGCCCCGGGATCTCTAGACCCCTAGGTGGGCGTTCTCCATCTGCCTGGTCCCGCCCACTGGTGTGCCTTTCCTACCCTGGGGGGTGACTAGGATTTGGTTGACAAGGTTAAACCCTGTGAGGGAAGGTTTTGTTCGGGGCCTCTACTGTGTGATCACCTGGTGGCGCAAGGGCGTCACAGTGGCATGACCCGGTCTGTGATCCCAGGCTCCACAACAAAAGGAGATTATGTAAAGGGAAAATTGTAAGTTTATGATCCGTGACGCCACCCGTGGTGTGCGGTGAGCTAATGAAGCACCGCCGCTGCCGATCAGAGAATCCCGGGGGTGCTGGTGGGCAGCAAGATGGCAATTTTCCCTCCACGGGTATGTTGTTGATGTCCCGGGATCCTGTGTAATGGATTGAGAGTGACGGGTGCAGTCCACAACTTGGACCAGGTGGTGCAGGAGTACTCATGGTATAAGGCAATAACTGACACAAGTCCAGGAATTAACCAAGTTTCTGGTAACTGGTGCCCTCGGATGCTGTGAGGACGGGCCCCACACCAGGGTGTGTAATACAGGTGCTTTTCTCCTGCCTGATGTCTGTGTCTGCTCTGTGCACGGGTCCCGACAGTCAGCACCGGCGGGCCACTACCCTGCGCCGGTTCACCTCGGGTTCCCCGCAAGTGGCTGGCCTATTCCTGTGGCCCTCACTGCCCCTCTCCCCAAGCTCCACACCGGAGCTCCTTCCAGACTCCCCACCTCCTTCAGACTGACTCAATGCAAAACTGGAAACTCCCTATATAGTTCCCTCCCAGACACTTCAGACCTCTCTGCTCCGCCCACTGGTGTTGTGTGTAACTGTGTTGGAAACTCCCCAAGGGAGAGTGAGATCTGCACCAAAAAGATGGATGCAGACAACTGTGACACCCTGGTTTTGCAGGGCGACACACTCCCCCTTGGTAAAACACAGTCCGTCCTCGGGCTGGCCAGCTACCAGCATTTATTTTTAACGGGAAAAAAGTTAAAACATTGCAAACATGCAACTTCCCACATCGGGAGGTAAGTTTGCTCAAACTTTAAAGTGTTAAACATTACGGCGCTCACAGCCCACCTCCCACCAGTCTACAGCAACAAGCAGGTCACCGGTCCTCATGGTGACTGGACCTCAGCCACCTTCACCACAGGCCTCTCCTCCGACAGTCCACTCCATGTTGTGCTATAGTCCTGGTGGGGCATAACAGGGCAAAAGGGTAGCCTGGGTACGCTACCAAAATAGTTACTTTACATGTTGCAAATCAGACACCAACGGGTTAACTGACCATCGTCCTCCACCTAGGGTCCCCAGTGACACCGACATGTCACACACCATTTACAACCCTGATGGCCCCATCTGGCTCCCACCAGAGGAGTTCAACAAGAACGACGGGCCTTTACCACCTTCCACCTCGAATTCCGGATGGCCTCTCCCGAGGAATGTGGGAAGGTTCAACAAGGTTGGTAGGCAGTCATTTAAACAAATGGGTAATCTGGACAATGGTGTAAAGGACTTAATCCTTCCCCAGTGGGGAAGATGATGTGACCGCTTCTGGTCTGGCCTCCATCCTCCTCCGGTTTGCCGCTTGCATCCTGGAAGCGGCGGCGCTGCGCCTTGTAGTGCGCCGATGTCTCATTCTCACTGGCTCGTCGCGGGCGCCGCTCGTGCAACCGGAGCGTGCCTGGTGGCGCTGACGCTCTCCATGATGGACGGCGACGCTGACATCTTGTTTCCGGCTTTCCCCCTTGGTTTTTCCTCAGCCCAACTCTCGCGGGACCCACAATGCTTTTCAAAGTCCTACGTCAGAGGTCACCGGGTTCCGCCTCTGCTTGCTGAACGGAGGGCGGGGCTGAAATTCGCACTCTTTCTGGAGATGAAGAGGGCGTGACAGTCTTTTTGGCGCGAGGGACCGGCGAGACAAGATGTCGGCAACTGAAAATTTTGAGCACCGTTTACAGTCCATAAAAACAAGGCACACTTCCTCCAGATAAGTGGATGGGTAGGAATCCTGTTTGTGGCACCAAAATTTGTGTCACCCAGGGATAGGGGTACTCAGAACTGGGCCAAGGGGTCGCTTCTGGAGGTATCATGGTGGCGTGACCCGGTCTGTGATCCCAGGCTCCACAACAAAAGTAGATTATGTAAAGGGAAATTTGTAAGTTTATGATCCATGACCAGGGCCGGACTGGGACTAAAATTCAGCCCTGGCATTTGGGGGTGCACAGGCCCACGTTTCGCGTGGTGAATGTGTAATATCTTTGTGCACTTGTAGGTTGTGTAACACGATCATATAACATGTAGTCATGGCTGCGTCCAGTATTACAGCTCAGGCCTATTTATTGCTCTTAGTAGCAGGATCTGGTGAAGCCGCTATTTTCCTACAGAGCTGGGTCTCGCAGATAATGAAGAGGATGCTGCTCTCCATATAATACTGCGGTCACATAGCTGATGGGCAGGGATACAAAATCAGATCCCCCTGAACTAATACTGATAACCTATTCTACAGATAGGTGATCAGGGAAGCTGTAGTTTTGACTGGTGATAATTTCGGACACATACCACTTAGGGAATGTGCAATGACATTTTTGGGAGCAGATCCCACCATGGAAACTACTATGAAAAATATTCAAATGACCATATGCATGTATTACTGTGCACAGGATCAGGCTTTTGAAAATGTTTTAATCACTTCAGGTTTCCAAAACCACTGAAACCACTTATTGCGCTTTTATTGAAAGCGCAATAAAGAATATGTGACAAAATCAATGGGAAAATAGCCCACACACAGCCTCTCTATATAATATACCAGCCCACACACAGCCTCTCTATATAATATACCCCCCACAGACAGCCTCTCTATTTAATATACCAGCCCACACACAGCCTCTCTATATAATATACCCCCCGCACACAGCCTCTCTATATAATATACCCCACACACACAGCTTCTCTATATAATATACCCCACACACACAGCCTCTCTATATAATATACCCCCCCGCACACAGCCTCTCTATATAATATACCAGCCCACACACAGCCTCTCTATATAATATACCAGCCCACACACAGTCTCTCTATATAATATACCCCCCACACACAGCCTCTCTATATAATATACCAGCCCACACACAGCCTCTCTATATAATATACCCCCCGCACACAGTCTCTCTATATAATATACCAGCCCACACACAGCCTCTCTATATAATATACCAGCCCACACACAGCCTCTCTATATAATATACCCCCCACACACAGCCTCTCTATTTAATATACCAGCCCGCACACAGCCTCTCTATATAATATACCCCCTACACACAGTCTCTCTATATAATATACCCCCACTTACTGCCCCTCTCCAAAATTTTGTGCCTTTCCCCACACACACACACACACACTGCCATACACACACTGCCCCCCTCTGGATAAAGTACTCCCCCCACTGCCTCTTGCAAAGCTGTGTGCCTTTCACAAACATTCCCCCATTATGTGCCTTAATCCCCTCCTCACCCATCCACAATGATTACTCCTTTCATCTTCGGCTCCTCCATGGAGCGCGCTGCCCGATGTGTCTCTATGGCGACAGCAGCACGGTGATCACGTGAAAGTGCTGAAATCATCACGCAGCTGCACGTCCGAGTCCAAGTCCCGGCGCTATCACTGATCAAATGTATTTACGTTTAAATAATTTTAAACAGCAGGCAGTGCGGGAGAGGCGGGGGGCGGACCCCCACCCCTCCACCGGCCAGCCCACCGGGAGAAGTCCCGCCCCTCCCGCCTGTCAGTCCGGGCCTGTCCGTGACGCACGGTGTGCGGTGAGGTAATGGAGCACTGCCGATCAGAGGATTCCGGGGGTGGTGGTGGGCAGCAAGATGGCAATTTTCCCTCCAAGGGTAGGTTGTTGATGTCTCTGCAACGACTCTGCAAATATATAATAAATTGGGTACATCTGTTTATTGTAGTATGTGATGAATATTTCTTCATAAGAATTTGGGAAAGTTATGAAATGTCCTATAAATGTCTGTTCTATTCCTGATCTGAGGATCTCGGCTTTTAGTAGAGATTAATCTGTGCTACACTTCAGCTACATAATATAAGTAGTGAAGCTCCTCTTCTACAGATAAGAGTAAAAGCAAAGACACAAAGAATGCCTGCAATAGAGACTGCAAGAGACTATAGAGTGATCAGGAAAGTAGGATTAAGGTAAGTACTTGTAAACGTTCAATATACAGCAAAATGATCTCTTAGAATTAATGATCTTGTTGAAGCTGCTTCACATATTATCACATGCGCTGTGTTGTGCACACGCTGCAGCCGGCAATAAGAGACAAAGAGAAACCGAGGAAAAAAATTGTGAAAACATACCCTGCTGTAACTAAATAAAAGCATAGTGCATATAAACATAGGGTACTTAGTAAACACTGTTTTTGATCGAAAAAAGCATAAAGCTATCCCACCAAACGTCAAGGTGTACCCAGTTGGGATAGTACCTACACTCTCTAATATTAAAACCTTACCATAGGTCTAAAATAGGCCTCAATGTGGCTAAGGGCTGAGAGCGACCGGGTCCCAACAGGACACACACAGTCAGGGGGATTCACAGAATGAAATGTCCAGCTCGCTGAGAAGGGGGCCACTCCCTGTTTGTACTGAATACAAAAAAACTACATAAAAACAAAAAAGTGAGCTGGAGTATGAGATGGTATACATGGAACTTGTGAGACCATGTTCACACTGGCCATGAGACAAAGAGAAACCAAGGAAAAAAATTGTGAAAACATACCCTGCTGTAACTAAATAAAAGCATAGTGCATATAAACATAGGGTACTTAGTAAACACTGTTTTTGATCAAAAAAAGCATAACGCTATCCCACCAAACGTCAAGGTGTACCCAGTTGGGATAGTACCTACACTCTCTAATATTAAAACCATGGGTCTAAAATAGGCCTCAATGTGGCTAAGGGCTGAGAGCGACCGGGTCCCAACAGGACACACACAGTCAGGGGGATTCACAGAATGAAATGTCCAGCTCGCTGAGAAGGGGGCCACTCCCTGTTTGTACTGAATACAAAAAAACTACATAAAAACAAAAAAGTGAGCTGGAGTATGAGATGGTATACATGGAACTTGTGAGACCATGTTCACACTGGCCATGAGACAAAGAGAAACCAAGGAAAAAAATTGTGAAAACATACCCTGCTGTAACTAAATAAAAGCATAGTGCATATAAACACAGGGTACTTAGTAAACACTGTTTTTGATCAAAAAAAGCATAAAGCTATCCCACCAAACGTCAAGGTGTACCCAGTTGGGATAGTACCTACACTCTCTAATATTAAAACCTTACCATGGGTCTAAAATAGGCCTCAATGTGGCTAAGGGCTGAGAGCGACCGGGTCCCAACAGGACACACACAGTCAGGGGGATTCACAGAATGAAATGTCCAGCTCGCTGAGAAGGGGGCCACTCCCTGTTTGTACTGAATACAAAAAAACTACATAAAAACAAAAAAGTGAGCTGGAGTATGAGATGGTATACATGGAACTTGTGAGACCATGTTCACACTGGCCATGAGACAAAGAGAAACCAAGGAAAAAAATTGTGAAAACATACCTTGCTGTAACTAAATAAAAGCATAGTGCATATAAACATAGCAATAAGAGACAGTCTGCAAGAGGGACATGCTGGAATGCTGATTGGCAAAGTGAGAAAACTGGTTATTGCTGCCAGAACCCCTAAAATTGATTCCCTCTTGAAGAGACATGCTGGAAAATGGGCAATTGTTGATCAAGCCACTCAGTTGGGCAGCACTTATTTAATGATTAAGTGATTGCTTGAGCTAAAACCCTTTTTGTAGACATGGCCAGTCTTCAGGTAACACTAAATGAAGGTCAATGGACACAGGTGCCTGAACTGAAGGAATTGCTTCATCACCCATTTAAAGTGACTAAAAACTTACAAGCTGAGGATTTAACTCCTGGCACTTTCATAAAGGAGTGGAAAACTTGCTGTTTTGCCTGTCGTAAAGAGAATGTTTAATTGCAGATGACAATGCTGCTTCAATGAAATGGAGAGAGACACTACAATTAGAAAATAAAATTTTCCTAACAGCAGTGTATGTGAACCCAAATAATCATATATTGCTGGATGATCAACAATTAGCTAAAGGAAAAGAAGCTCTGACTGAGGTAGCAGTTAGGATGAGCGGCAACAGGACTGCCAAGAGCAAGAGGACTTAGATCCTGCCAGTGCTACTGCTGATGCACCTTCAGCCTCATCAGATGAGGAGTTTAATTTTGAAAAGTATTTGGACGACATGGAGTAGCAAAGCGTTGCCGCAGGGAAAAAGATTCTACTCCCATAGCAAACAGATGGACTAGATTACAGCAACATTTTTCACTTGCTCTCACAAAAGTAGAAGAGTTCAACTTATCATCAAAACTGACTGTGCATGAGGCAATTATTTATACCCTGAGATTGTTAGAGATGTTGCCCATATGTCCACCGCTTTGCCACCAAGCCAAGTTAGTAAAAAACAAAGAGAAACCTGTACAACGACTTTATGAGAAAATGGTGTAGAAATTTTATTGAGTAGTAAACAACAATTAAAAAGGGTACATCATAAAGATAAAATAGAACTTATTGGTGAAGACCAGCAGGTGGCAACCTCACATCACATTAGGTGTATACAAAATACATCATAGACCTGGGAAAAATCCTGCGGCATGCTGTCCACAATTGCCAAGATGCTAATATAGCTGTAAAGACTGAACAGTATAAAGTATTGGAATGGCAAAAGAGACACAGCAAATGTCGCCCAGACAAATCCTGTCACAGTCATAAATATAATACAATACCTAGGTGTGAGTAGAAGTCCAGAGGAGTGTGTTCTGTACACCAATGAAAACAGTTCTTTCTCCACCTTTGTAAAACTATATACTGTACAGACCAAAAGTTTGGACACACTTCTCATTCAAAGAGTAAGAAAACTCTTTGAATGAGAAGTGTATCCAAACTTTTGGTCTATATTTTCATGACTCTGAAAATTGTAGATTCAAAAAAAAGGGAGATCGGCAGCACTCTGCGGTGTGAGAAGTTTTAATGTTGCTTCATGCAAACAGTGAGACAACGAAGGGGAGGTGAGGGGAGGGAGCATAAAGGACGATGGTACCGTTTCGCACCTCTAGGGGTGCTTTCACGGGTCCACCCCTGTAGATTGTAGATTCACATTGAAGGCATCAAAGCTATGAATTAACACATGTGGAATGAAATACTTAACAAAAAAGTGTGAAACAACTTTAAATACGTCTTATATTCTAGGTTCTTCAAAGTAGCCACCTTTTGCTTTGATTACTGCTTTACACTCTTGGCATTCTCTTGATGAGCTTCAAGAAGTAGTCACCAGAAATGATTTTCCAATAGTCTTGAAGGAGTTCCCAGAGATGCTTAGCACTTGTTCGGCCTTTTGCCTTCACTCTGTGGTCCAGTTCACCCCAAACCATCTCGAATGGGTTCAGGTCTGGTGACTGTGGAGGCCAGGTCATCTGGCATAGCACCCCATCACTCTCCTTCTTAGTCAAATAGCCCTTACACAGCCTGGAGGTGTGTTTGGGGTCATTGTCCTGTTGAAAAATAAATGATGGTCCAACTAAACGCAAACCGGATGGAATAGCATGCCGCTGCACGATGCTGTGGTAGCCATGCTGGTTCAGTATGCCTTCAATTTTAAATAAATCCCCAACAGTGTCACCAGCAAAGCACCCCCAAACCATCACACTTCCTCCTCCATGCTTCACGATGGGAACCAGGCATGTAGAGTCCATCCGTTCACCTTTTCTACAAAGACACAGTGGTTGGATCCAAAGATCTCAAATTTGGACTCATCAGACCAAAGCACAGATTTCCACTGGTCTAATGTCCATTCCTTGTGTTCTTTAGCCCAAACAAGTATTTTCTGCTTGTTGCCTGTCCTTAGCAGTGGTGTCCTAGCAGGTATGTTACCATGAAGGCCTGCTGCACAAAGTCTCCTAATAATAGTTGCTCTAAAGATGAGGTGTGTCCAAACTTTTGGTGGTCTGTACTGTATATATATATATTTATATATATATATATATATATATATATATATATATATATATATATATACAGTGCCTACAAGTAGTATTCAACCCCCTGCAAATTTAGCAGGTTTACACATTCGGAATTAACTTGGCATTGTGACATTTGGACTGTAGATCAGCCTGGAAGTGTGAAATGCACTGCAGCAAAAAAGAATGTTATTTCTTTTTTTTTTTTTTTTTTTTAAATTGTGAAAAGTTTATTCAGAGGGTCATTTATTATTCAACCCCTCAAACCACAAGAATTCTGTTTGGTTCCCCTAAAGTATTAAGAAGTATTTCAGGCACAAAGAACAATGAGCTTCACATGTTTGGATTAAAGGGAACCTGTCATCAGAAATTTCGCCCAAAAGCTAAAAGATTCCCCCTCTGCAGCTCCTGGGCTGCATTCTAGGAAGGTCCCTGTTATTATTGTGCCCCATGTGAGACCAAAATAAAGACTTTATAAAGTTCTACCTTTTTGTATGCAGCTTCTGTAAATGTGTCACGGGGGCGGGCTCTCTGCCGTCCGTTATTCTGCCTCCTGGTCCTGTATGCCGCCCCCATCGCTCCTTTCCATATCTGATGCACCGCCCACTGCTCCAGCCATCCCCACGCATGCCCAGTGCCAGTCTCACAGGACTGAGCAGTGTGACCGCTGGTGACGTGTGCGCAGGCAAGTGATTATGGACGGGACTGTGACTGTTATCAGCAAGTACCCGGCCATAATCTCGTGAGCGCGCAAACCTCTCCAGCATTCACACTGAGCTCAGTGTAGATGCTAGACTGTATGGGCTGCTTCCAGGGATGACGTCCCTTTGTCATGTGATAGGGGCGTGTTCGAAATACTATCACATGACAAAGGGACGTCATCCCTGGAAGCAGCCCATACAGTCTAGCATCTACACTGAGCTCAGTGTGAATGCTGGAGAGGTTTGCGCGCTCACGAGATTATGGCCGGGTACTTGCTGATAACAGTCACAGTCCCGTCCATAATCACTTGCCTGCGCACACGTCACCAGCGGTCACACTGCTCAGTCCTGTGAGACTGGCACTGGGCATGCGTGGGGATGGCTGGAGCAGTGGGCGGTGCATCAGATATGGAAAGGAGCGATGGGGGCGGCATACAGGACCAGGAGGCAGAATAACGGACGGCAGAGAGCCCGCCCCCGTGACACATTTACAGAAGCTGCATACAAAAAGGTAGAACTTTATAAAGGCTTTATTTTGGTCTCACATGGGGCACAATAATAACAGGGACCTTCCTAGAATGCAGCCCAGGAGCTGCAGAGGGGGAATCTTTTAGCTTTTGGGCGAAATTTCTGATGACAGGTTCCCTTTAATTATCTCTTTTTCCCGCCTTTTTTGACTAATTAAGACCCTCCCCAAACTTGTGAACAGCACTCATACTTGGTCAACATGGGAAAGACAAAGGAGCATTCCAAGGCCATCAGAGACAAGATCGTGGAGGGTCACAAGGCTGGCAAGGGGTACAAAACCCTTTCCAAGGAGTTGGGCCTACCTGTCTCCACTGTTGGGAGCATCATCCGGAAGTGGAAGGCTTATGGAACTACTGTTAGCCTTCCACGGCCTGGACAGCCTTTGAAAGTTTCCACCCGTGCCGAGGCCAGGCTTGTCCGAAGAGTCAAGGCTAACCCAAAGACAACAAGGAAGGAGCTCCGGGAAGATCTCATGGCAGTGGGGACATTGGTTTCAGTCAATACCATAAGTAACGTACTCCACCGCAATGGTCTCCGTTCCAGACGAGCCCGTAAGGTACCTTTACTTTCAAAGCGTCATGTCAAGGCTCGTCTACAGTTTGCTCATGATCACTTGGAGGACTCTGAGACAGACTGGTTCAAGGTTCTCTGGTCTGATGAGACCAAGATCGAGATCTTTGGTGCCAACCACACACGTGACGTTTGGAGACTGGATGGCACTGCATACGACCCCAAGAATACCATCCCTACAGTCAAGCATGGTGATGGCAGCATCATGCTGTGGGGCTGTTTCTCAGCCAAAGGGCCTGGCCATCTGGTCCGCATCCATGGGAAGATGGATAGCACGGCCTACCTGGAGATTTTGGCCAAGAACCTCCGCTCCTCCATCAAGGATCTTAAGATGGGTCGTCATTTCATCTTCCAACAAGACAACGACCCAAAGCACACAGCCAAGAAAACCAAGGCCTGGTTCAAGAGGGAAAAAATCAAGGTGTTGCAGTGGCCTAGTCAGTCTCCTGACCTTAACCCAATTGAAAACTTGTGGAAGGAGCTCAAGATTAAAGTCCACATGAGACCACCCAAAGAACCTAGATAACTTGGAGAAGATCTGCATGGAGGAGTGGGCCAAGATAACTCCAGAGACCTGTGCCGGCCTGATCAGGTCTTATAAAAGACGATTATTAGCTGTAATTGCAAACAAGGGTTATTCCACAAAATATTAAACCTAGGGGTTAAATAATAATTGACCCACACTTTTATGTTGAAAATTTATTAAAATTTAACTGAGCAACATAACTTGTTGGTTTGTAAGATTTATGCATCTGTTAATAAATCCTGCTCTTGTTTGAAGTTTGCAGGCTCTAACTTATTTGCATCTTATCAAACCTGCTAAATCTGCAGGGGGTTGAATACTACTTGTAGGCACTGTATATATATATATATATATATATATATATATATATATATATATATATATATATATATATATATATATCTGTATATTTGTAGAGAAGTTTTATGGTGAAGAATCAACAAGTGGGACATAATTGTGAAGTTGGATGATATTTATTGCTTATTTTAAATTTTTGTAAAAAATAAATAACTGAAAATTGGGGCGTGCAATATTATTCGGCCCATTTAAGTTAATACTTTGTAGCGCCACCTTTTGCTGCGATTACAGCTGCAAGTCGCTTGGGGTATATCTCTATCAGTATTGCACATCGAGAGACTGAAATTCTTGCCCATTCTTCCTTTGCAAATAGGTTGGGCTGAGTGAGGTTGGATGGAGAGCATTTGTGAACAGCAGTTTTCAGCTCTTTCCACAGATTCTCGATTGGATTCTGGTCTGGAGTTTGACTTGGCCATTCTAATACGTGGATGCGTTTATTTGTGAACCATTGTATTGTAGATTTTGCTTTATGTTTTGGATCATTGTCTTGTTTTAAGACAAATCTCCGTCCCAGTGTCAGGTCTTTTGCAGACTCCAACAGATTTTCTTCAAGGATGGTCCTGTATTTGGCTCCATCCATCTTCCCATCAATTTTAACCATCTTCCCAGTCCCTGCTTAAGAAAAGCAGGCCCAAACCATGATGCTGCCACCACCATGTTTGACAGTGGGGATGGTGTGTTCAGGGTGATGAGCTGTGTTGCTTTTACGCCACACATATCATTTGGCATTGTGCCCAAATAGTTCCATTTTGGTTTCATCTGACCAGAGCACCTTCTTCCACATGTTTGGTGTGTCTCCCAGGTGGCTTGTGGCAAACTTTAAACAACACTTTTTATGGATATCTTTGAGAAATGGCTTTCTCCTTGCCACTCTTCCATAAAGGCCAGATTTGTGCAATGTACAACTGATTGTTGTCCTATGGACAGACTTTCCCACCTCAGCTGTTGATCTCTGCAGTTCATCCAGAGTGATCATGGGCCTCTTGGCTGCATCTCTGATCAGTCTTCTTGTTTGAGATGAAAGTTTGGATGGACGGCCGTGTCTTGGTAGATTTGCAGTGGTATGATACTCCTTCCATTTCAATATGATCGCTTGCACAGTGCTTCTTGGGATGTTTAAAGTTGTGGAAATCTTTTTGTAACTAAATCCGGTTTTAAACTTCTCCACAACAGTATCTCGGACCTGCCTGTTTTGTTCCTTGGTCTTCATGATGATATCTGCGCTTTATACAGAACATTGAGGCTATCACAGAGCAGGTGCATTTATACGGAGACTTGATTACACACAGGTGGCTTATATTTATCATCATCAGTCATTTAGGACAACATTGGATCAGTCAGAGATCCTCAATGAACTTCTGGAGTGAGTTTGCTGCACTGAAAGTAAAGGGGACGAATAATATTGCACGCCCCAATTTTAGTTATTTTTTTTTTTTTAAAAGTTTAAAATAAGCAATAAATTTTGTTCAACTTCACAATTGTGTCCCACTTGTTGTTGATTCTTCACCATAACATTACAATTTTATTGTTATGTTTGAAGCCTGAAATGTAGGAAAAGGTTGAAAAATTCAAGGGAGCCGAATACTTTCACAAGGCACTGTACATAGAGAGCTATGGGGTACATTATAATACATGCAGGACTATGGGGGCTGCATTATAATATATGAAGGACTATGAGGGCTATCTTATACATTGACTATGGGGTGCATTATGAAACATGGAGGAATATGGGGTGCATTATAATATATGGAGGACTATGTGGTGCAGTATAATATATGGCGGAATATGGGGTGCAGTATAATATATGGAGTACTATGGGATGAATTATATAACTTGGAGGACTATGGGGGTTGTATTATAATAATTGGAGGGCTCTGAGACCTACCTTATACATGGAGGACTATGGGAAATGCATTATAATACATGGAGGACTATGGGGTGCATTCTAATAATATGAATGGTTACGTGGAACCCATTATACTATATGGGGCCATTATTGTATTTGGAGAACTATATACGAGGGGGGACAAAGACACAACCTTGGGCTGGTAAAGTTTTGTGCTGAAGGAATGAGGCTCTTTCCCTCAGTACTCAACTTTCCCATGCTCTGATATGGGAAAGCTGGGTACTGAGGGAAAGGTGAATATCAGAGCATGGGAGACCTGTGTGCTAAGGGAAAGATGTATAGCAGAGCATAGGGAAGCTGGGTGCTGAGGACAAGATGGATATCAGAACATTGGAAATCTGGGTGATGATAGAAAGAGGGATTTAAGATCATGGGGAACCTGGGTGCTGAGGGACAGTGTCAACGTCATTATCCTGTACCGCGAGTGTCAGCATCATTATCTTATACTCCGAGTGTCAGTGTCATCATCCCGTACCCTGTGTGTCTGTGTTGGGGGGCATCCAAACTTTGCACTGGGGCCCATCAAACTCTAGTTATACCACTGCTCGGTACAGAGATGACTAGATCGCAGTTGTTGCACTGAGGTTCATGTTTTCTGGGCACTGTACTGTCTATAAGGCCAGAGT
Source organism: Anomaloglossus baeobatrachus (assembly GCF_048569485.1). Lineage (NCBI taxonomy): Eukaryota > Metazoa > Chordata > Amphibia > Anura > Aromobatidae > Anomaloglossus > Anomaloglossus baeobatrachus. The sequence continues at coordinate 318,304,083 of NC_134358.1, read as the reverse complement.
CACACTGGCGTATGATTCGAGAAAATCTCGCATTACATTCAGCGTCATGTTAGACAATGCTGCAGCTCAGATCTACGATTTTTTTTTCATTTCCAATCAGCGTACTGCGCTCGGATGACATCTGGATATACGCAGAGAAAAGTAATGGAGAAGATGGAGAGATTAATCCCTCCCTCTCCCCTACACCTGTGATCCAATCACTGGATCGGATCACAGTATAATGACACTCATCTCACACTCGCAGCAGAGCCTGATCCAAGTGCCATTAGCATATCGCATCTGATGCCTTATGCTAGCGTGGCTCTGGCCCAAGGAAAACCCTCTGTACATCAACTTCATTCTAGTTTTCTCACTAGAGATGACTAGATCAGAGTTGCTGCACTGAGGCTCATGTCTTATCTCCCAGCACTGTCTATAAGGAATGTCCTCTGTACAGTAACTCCATTCTATCTCACTACAGAGTTGACTACATCAGAGTTGCTGCAAAAAGGCTCATGATTTCTGAGCTCACTGTGAGGGTAGCCTGAGCTATAGGTTGTTTGTTCAGATTTAATAAGATTATCTGTGTATGTAAATAATCAATATATAGATGTCACTGCATAAATATCTGTGTGTCTATATGACAATCGCACAGACGCCATAATATGATTCTAAGTTGTATGTTCAAGAGGGTGTGACGACATGGACTCTCATGGGTTAAAGTTTCTTAAAATCCAGCCAGACAGCATGATAGATTGTCTATAGATGGGGGAGAAGTCCCTCATTGTTTTTACAAGACTCTTGTTGACTCAATGTAATTGTGTTGGCCACTGAAAGCCAGACGTATTGTTCTCCAGACATTTCCAGTAACCATTGAATTGTAGTTGTGTATTGATAATGTAATTACCTTAGTAGCCATTGTCTAGTCGGTGACTTGCCGACTCCATGTAGATATACTGAGTCTTTCTATCCACATAATTTGAGTGAGCATTGTCCAGGTAGCTTGAAATTCGTCCAATGGGAGAAGCAATCTTGTCAACCAATCGATGAGGACGCAGTGTGCCCAGAGGGAGGGCTGTGGCTATAAGAGAGGACTTCTTTAAGCCACCAGGGGGATGAAGGTTGATGAAGGTTGATGGATCCAGTCTAAGCTCTTTGGAGCTGACTAGAGGATCAGGATATCTTATGGCTTCAATCTAGGGACTCCGGATCCGGTTGGAGACCATATCCACAGCCTAGGGATTTCGACTCCGGCTGCCAGGATTGTAACATCATACCAGGACTACCTAAGGAGGACACTCAGGTTGGGACAGTTCAGTCACCTGTTACAGACTTTGCAGACCTCACACAGCTTCCTAAATCTGGCGTTATTCCTTTCTCGGTGGGTGCCCGCCAAAAGCGGGGTGCTGCTGGACTGGAGTAAGCAGCCCTGGAACCTCTGAGGCATGGACATTCTAAATCCCTGGTGAGCCAGCGGAAGGGTGAGACTCTGTTGCCTGTTACATTTGTGTGTTTTGCTGGTTATGTGTTATGTGCCGTTAATTGTTTGGGGATCCAATAAAGTCTAATTATTGTGGTTCCCTCACCCTGTGTTGTCTGAGTAGTGTTACGCCCATGGTTAAGGAGGCCGGCGTTCAGTTGGGATGAGCCCTGAGCCACGCTGTCTTTCTAAAGGCGGTGGGTTTTAGTGGACGAGAGCACCCACTGAGTCCCGTGTCTCCACAATTGGTGGCAGCGGTGGGATACTACTCAGCCTGGTTTACCCAGGGGAGCTGCAGTGGACTGGTGTTTTCGGACACCATCCAGGGCTCAACAACCAGGGAGGCACATAAGCATACCCAGCAGGCCATAGGGGAGGCATTCAGGTTTCGGACGCTGCCATGTCCAACCCCACCAGCTCAACCATGGGACAAGGACCAGAGAGGAGATACGACCGCAGCAGTAAATGGATGCTACAGGATCTGTGCCAGATGCGAAAGATTGACTACAGGAACACTGACACACGGTCAGACTTGATCCGGAAATTAGTCTGTTGGGATGCCCAGAATGATGCAGAGCACGATGAGGACACTGCCGTTGTGGTATCAGAGGAGGTAAACCCTGTATCGCATCCTAGATCCAGTGACAATCTGGAAACAAACCAAACCCAAGCAGACCGAGTCAAGGAATTGTTTACTGCATTGGGGCCTGAAGCTTCAAGGGAAGAGAGGGCTGGTGTTCTGCAATTTGTGTTTGGATTTCCAATTTCCTCACCATCAGCACCTTCAGTCATCTTCGCTACAGGGATGTGCCAGTGTTTAATGATTCCAGCACTGAGATAGATGAACACTTGCAAAACTTTGAGATGCTAATGCGTATGCACAAGGTGCCCACAGATGAGTGGTCCAAATACCTGTGGACAAGCTTGCCGGTCCGGGCCCAGAAGGCTGTCTGATCACTTGGGCCTCAGGACTGCTTGGACTACGGAATTATTAAGGACACTTTGTTGGCCCTTTTTACCATAACACCCGAGAGACATCGCACTAAGTTCCGGACTATGTCTCGCCAAGGTGTCTCGTACGTCGAATTTGGCAGTCAACTCCGACGACACTGTAATCGCTGGCTCGATGGTCGGGCTGCCCTCTCCGCTGCTGCCCTCCGGGATGTGATAGTGCTTGAACAGCTGCTGGAGCAGATGGACCCGGAAATCCGAGAATGGGTAGCTGACAGGAAGCCCGACACCCCAGAGCAAGCAGCGCGATTGGCTGACGAATTTACAGCCAACCGACCCAGCTGGCGGCCCAATAGGCCCACCGATCTGAGGAGGTCCCTCAACCATGGATCCAAGCGACCCCCAGACTCACGTGCTGGACTAACTCATTACCCCACAGAAGCCCCAACAAGACAAAGGTTTACCAACAGGGTGGGTGACTTGTCTAACCCACGGCGCTGTTATACGTGTGGGCGCCTTGGACACATGGCCAAAGAGTGTCTACAAAACCGGGGCCCCATGCCTGGAGCCCGTCTACCAGTCAACATATGCCGAGATGAACCAACGAGACCTGAGGAATGCTACTCCCGAGAAACACCAATAGCTGAGGAAGTGGTTTATCCAGTCCACACCCTACGGCAGGCCGGACACCGTCCACCAGCTAACCTCCATCCCCACATCCAGACGGTCAAGGTCGGTGATATACAGGCTCAGAGACTTCGAGACTCGGGATCTTCCATCACCCTGGTCAGCCCAGATATTGTTCCCACAGAACATCATTTACCTGGCCGCCAAGTGACCATCACCCTTGCTGGGGGCCAGCGCTCGAACATCCCTCTGGCACGAGTGCAGTTGGAGTGGGGAACTGACCAAGGAGAGGTTGAAGTGGGGCTCATGGACGGCCTCCCCACCCCTGTAATTTTGGGAAATGACCTAGGACAAGGACTATCCAGCCAGTTTGTCACCGCCATCACCCGCAGCCAAGCCAAAAACCATCCTGGTGCAGGTCTTTCTTCCAGCCCATCAGAGGAAAACCCAACTCCTCAATCTTCAGCCTCCTCATCAGAGCCAACAAATGTGAGTGCATCAGACCCAACTGTGGCCATTGATTGGGGGGAGATAGATCGTAAGGAGTTCAGGGAAGCTCAACTGTCAGACCCCACCCTAGAGCTTATCCATAGTGCGGCCGCCCAACCTGGGGGAGGAAATCAGGGGGAGGTATATAGATGGGAAAAAGGCCTCTTATATCGGGAGAAGCCCGCATCCTGCCCAGAAAAACCCTGGACCCGTGTACATCAGCTTGTGGTACCCCAGCAATACCGACCCCAACTATTGCGTTTAGCTCATGATGTTCCTGCGGCTGGGCACATGGGGACCAAAAAGACTCGGACCCGCCTGCTGCGTAGTTTTTTCTGGCCAAGGGTCACTCAAGAAGTGCAAAAATACAGAGCCTCTTGCCCAGTGTGTCAGCGTATGGGGGGAGCCCCATGCCGTGCCCCACTTCAACTCATGCCCTTGATAGGAGAACCGTTCCAGAGAGTTGCCATTGATATAGTAGGCCCCTTAGCCATCCCCAGCCATAGTGGAAAAAGATTCATCCTCACCCTGGTAGACTTTGCCACCCGTTACCCAGAAGCCGTTGCCTTAACCTCCATAGATGCAGAGCACGTGGATCAAGCTCTACTGGACATCTTTAGCCGGGTAGGGTTTCCACAGGAAGTATTGACTGACCAGGGGGCACAGTTCCAAAGTGAACTGATTCACACCCTGTGGGAAAAACATGGAGTCCGCCCCATGCGCACAACCCCCTACCATCCTGAAACAAATGGATTGTGTGAGCGCTTCAACAAAACGCTCAAACAGCTCATTAGCCGATATGTGGAGTCCGAGGGGGGGGACTGGGAGAAAAACTTGCAGCAGCTCCTTTTCGCTTACCGGGAGGTGCCGCAGGACTCCACTGGGTTCTCTCCCTTTGAATTGCTGTACGGCCGAAAAGTACGAGGGCCCCTAGAGCTGGTACGAGAGAGTTGGGAGGGCACGTTCCCCACAGAAGAGGTTCCCATACTGGACTATGTTCAAAAGTTTAGGGAAAGGATGAGGCACCTCATGGCGTTAGCCCACGGGAATTTAGAAGTGGCTCAGGAAAGGCAAAAATGATGTTACGACCGCACTGCCCGGCCCCGAGAATTTGCCTGTGGACAGAGGGTCCTAGTACTAGTACCGGTGCGGAAAAACAAGCTGCAAGCCATGTGGGCGGGTCCATTCACCATTACCAAGAAATGTGGCAATACTGACTACACCGTGGCCCTGGATCGAGCAGGTGTTCGTGAGCGTACCTACCACATCAACAGGCTAAAAGCTTATGAGGAACGAGACGTCACCAATTTAGCAGTTTGCTGTCCAGAGTTAGATGATCCAGAATTGGACCAGATCCCAGACCTACTAGTGGACTCCAAAAGGGAAATGGGGTAAAAGATGTATCACTAGGGGAGCAGCTTTGTCCATCACAGAAGCGACAGATATCAGACATACTCGGAACATATGAAACCCTGTTCACAAGTCAGCCTGGTAGAACCCCCCTGGTCCAGCATCATGTCAATACAGGGGCAGCCACCCCACTAAGACAACCCGCCTACCGGGTGACCCCTCCTGTGTTGGCAATGATGAAGGCCGAGGTGGATGACATGTTAAATATGGGAGTCATAGTCCCCTCCCATAGCCCATGGGCTGCCAGTGTGGTGTTGGTGCCAAAAAAGGACAAGAGTACTCGTTTCTGTGTGGACTATAGACGGCTCAATGAGGTCACGATTACAGATGCTTACCCCATGCCCCGGGTGGATGAACTACTAGATAGGTTAGGGGGGTCTCGGTTTATATCTACCCTCGATTTGAGCAAGGGATACTGGCAGATCCCACTCACAAAAGACGCTCAAGAGAAATCGGCCTTCATAACCCCTTTTGGCCTCTTTGAGTTTACCAGCATGCCTTTTGGGATGAAAAATGCCCCAGCCACCTTCCAGAGCATGGTAGACCATTTACTAGAGGGATGTCAGGGGTATGCCCAGGCCTATTTGGATGACATCGCTATCTTCAGCGACACTTGGGAAGAGCATCTTCAGCATGTGTCCAAGGTGCTGCAGAGGGTAGCCAAAGCCCAGCTCACCATCCGACCTGACAAATGCCAAATGGGGATGGCCGAAGTGCTATACCTGGGACATCGGGTGGGAAGTGGGTGCATTCGTCCCGAACCTGCAAAAGTAGAAGCCATTATCCAGTGGCCACGCCCAGTCAATCAAAAACAGGTCCGTGCGTTTCTAGGAACCGCAAGCTACTATCGAAAGTTTATCCACAATTACAGTACCATAGCAAAACCGCTCACTGACCTCCCAACCAAAAGATATGCCCGTAACCTTATCTGGACCCCAGAATGTGAAACTGCGTTCCTCCAATTGAAAGACCAGCTAGCCCAAAGCCCAGTCTTGACTGCTCCTGACTTCCGTCGCAGATTCATTGTCCAAACAGACGCATCGGACACAGGACTAGGAGCTGGACTTAGCCAAGTGGGGGACAACGGTGAGGAACATCCGATAGCGTACCTCTCCCGGAAGCTGTTGGACCGAGAGAGGGCTTATGCCACCATAGAAAAAGAATGCCTGGCCATAGTCTGGGCCCTAAAAAATTGCAGCCCTACCTCTATGGCAATGAGTTCACAGTCCTCACTGACCACAATCCATTGAGTTGGCTAAATCGCACTTCCGGGGACAACGGACGCTTGCTCAGGTGGAGTATGGCATTACAATCTTACAATTTTTCCATCTCCCATAAACAGGGCAAGAACCATGGAAATGCGGATGGGCTTTCCCGACAGATGGAGAAGGATGATCGGAAGCCTATCATGTCTGGCTAATATTAAGAAGGGGGAGGAATGTGACGACATGGACTCTCATGGGTTAAAGTTTCTTAAAATCCAGCCAGAGAGCATGATAGATTGTCTATAGATGGGGGAGAAGTCCCTCATTGTTTTTACAAGACTATTGTTGACTGAATGTAATTGTGTTGGCCACTGAAAGCCAGACGTATTGTTCTCCAGACATTTCCAGTAACCATTGTATTGTAGTTGTGTATTGATAATGTAATTACCTTAGTAGCCATTGTCTAGTCGGTGACTTGCCGACTCCATGTAGATATACTGAGTCTTTCTATCCACATAATTTGAATGAGCATTGTCCAGGTAGCTTGAAATTCGTCCAATGGGAGAAACAATCTTGTCCAACCAATCGATGAGGACGCAGTGTGCCCAGAGGGAGGGCTGTGGCTATAAGAGAGGACTTCTTTAAGCCACCAGGGGGATGAAGGTTGATGAAGGTTGATGGATCCAGTCTAAGCTTTTTGGAGCTGACAGAGGATCAGGATATCTTATGGCTTCAATCTAGGGACTCCGGATCCGGTTGGAGACCATATCCACAGCCTAGGGATTTCGACTCCGGCTGCCAGGATTGTAACATCATACCAGGACTACCTAAGGAGGACACTCAGGTTGGGACAGTTCAGTCACCTGTTACAGACTTTGCAGACCTCACACAGCTTCCTAAATCTGGCGTTATTCCTTTCTCGGTGGGTGCCCGCCAAAAGCGGGGTGCTGCTGGACTGGAGTAAGCGGCCCTGGAACCTCTGAGGCATGGACATTCTAAATCCCTGGTCAGCCAGCGGAAGGGTGAGACTCTGTTGCCTGTTACATTTGTGTGTTTTGCTGGTTATGTGTTATGTGCCGTTAATTGTTTGGGGATCCAATAAAGTCTAATTATTGTGGTTCCCTCACCCTGTGTTGTCTGAGTAGTGTTACGCCCATGGTTAAGGAGGCCAGCGTTCAGTTGGGATGAGCCCTGAGCCACGCTGTCTTTCTAAAGGCGGCGGGTTTTAGTGGACGAGAGCACCCACTGAGCCCCGTGTCTCCACAGAGCCAGAGGGATTAACCAGGGAGCGTGAACAAATGTACAAACAATGAACAGTAAAGACTTTTATAATGACAAGTGAAAGTCTTATCAGTCGTTTCACATAAAGAAGGAATGTGTTATTTGTGGGATGAAATGTGTGTTCCTATGTTTCTACGCTTCTCCCTAACCTCCCCAAAACCTCCATATAGGGCTATGATGTATGAGAAAAGACAGATTTCGATACTTTGTACATGCCTGAAGGCTGAAATGTTATACTAATAATTGATCTATTCATTACACGGGTCAGTCACCTATACTGGCTCAAAGAGTGAACTCAGTTTCAGTGATCATTGCTTCTGAGTTATTTATTATATCTGTACAGATAGCTAATTTGGCCCCGTCCTCTGGGCCTGCCCTGAATAAAGACTCTGTTAGCAGTCTTACCTAAATTTCTGCCTTGACAACTGTACTGTCTATAAGGACGTCTGGTGTACAGCAACTCCATTATAGATGTTTCAGTACATAGAACGCTAGATCGGAGTTCTGGCACCTAGGTCCATGATTTCTGGGTACTGTACTGTCTATAAGGACGTCCTCCCTGCAGCAACTACATTCTAGCTGTCTCACTACAGAGATGACTAGATCGGAGTTGCTGCACTGAGGTTCATGACTTCTGAGCTCACAGTACTGTGTGTAAGGATGGTCTCAACCAGTCCATGCATTGCGTTCCAAGAGTGTACAGACGTGCATAGATGTTTGAATAAGCCCATATACAGATTACATGAAAGCTTCAGTACAACGAGCTAAAGTCGCCAGGATCAGACAACAATCCGATGTGTATGAGGACTTCCCGACTTACCTCGAGAATGGATGTCAAGGGAGGGTAGGAACTGGAGTGTTGGAATTCCACTTGTTGATCCTTTTGTTCTCTTCAAAAATAAGCCACCACTTTTGGCCGAGCACTCCTGTATGTGATAGTCGAGAAAGCTGTCGGCCAAACAATTGTAGTGATTGGTTGTTTATGAACCTTAAAGGGTTTGTGTAATGAAAACAAGTTATCACCTATTCATGGGCTAGGTGATCACCTGCGGAATAGAGTCTGTCCGATCACTGGGACCCGCACTGATTGGGAAAATGGGGAATTTTTATCCATGTGTTTCAGGTACGTCTGACATCTGTTTTTAACACCGATGCCACAGATACCCGTGTTATTCTATGGTGTTCCTCACACACGCAGACATGTCAGTTTTTTTCTCTGGCAGCACGGGTGTCACACATACCATACACTGATGTGATCCGTGTGACATCTGAGTAACACATACTGGAGAAAACACGTGTCTCTGAAATAAAAGGATTTTCTATACTCACTTGTCTCCAATTCTGTCACTTTCTTCCGATCCCAGCTCATTATACTCCATGAATATGCACTGCATGGAGGACCTAGAAGCAGCAGCACCAGAGACATCAGTGCCAGGGACAGCATCGCTGGGGACAGGTGAGTATCCAGCAGTGTGTGTGCAGTGAGGTCATCAGAGTACCCAAGGAACTCTAATGACATCCTGACTACACCCACGCTACCGCGGTTGTAGCGACAGTGACTTCACGGGTTTAGCGGAGTTTATTGGGAACTCCGATGAACTAATGACCTTACTGCCACCACACCCACCATAGCACAGATGTCACAGGGGTGTCGTCAAGATGTCATCTGAGTTCATTGTGAACTCCAATTAACCCGTGACAGCTCACCACAAGGAAGCATCCACAGCAGTGTGCGTGTGTGTGCATCTGCGTCTGTGTCTGCAGGGGCTGCTCTCACAATGAATGAGGAACGTTCGGTTCTCCATTTAATGTGACAATAGTATGGGATCGACGTGGCCCCCCTCCCCCCTATTTGGATTACGACGGACCAGGATTCGGGCTTTGGTAGGGAAATAAATTGGAAAAGAGGGTGTCTCGTCTTTATTTCTTGAATGTTTCTCTCTTTTTATGGCTTTTCAAGTTTGGGTCTACAGTACATATGAGTTATTGGGGAAACTACCTACAACAATGTGTGAACGCAGCCCGATACAGATCCAACCGGCAGTGACTGATCACTAATGTCACTCCAAGCTTTATCATTATAGAAATGAAAATTCTTCCCACTTCTAAAACAGTTTTATTAACACAAGTATATCAATAATTGTAACAAATAAAAGGAGAAATGTATTCAGTTTTATTATTATTTATAAAGAACCATCGATTCCATGCTGTACATGGGAATGGGTTACACACAAAATATGGATATAAATTACAATGAATAAACCAATCCTGACGAATACAGAGGGGAGAGGACCCTGCCCTTGGGGAGCTTACAGTCTACAGAGTAATGGGGAGGAGACAGTAGGTTGGGGATACAAATGTATAACACTGACATATGGGTACAGAGGAGAGATGACCCTGCCCTCGGGGGCTTACAGTCTACAGGATAATGGGGAAGAGACAATAGGTCGGGGATACAAATGTATAACACTGACAGACGAGTACAGAGGGGAGAGGACACTGCCATTAAGGGGCTTACAGTCTACAGGGTAATGGGGAGGAGACAGTAAGTCGGGGATACAAATGTATAACACTCACATACGGGTACAGAGGAGAGAGGACCCTGCCCTCGGGGGCTTACAGTCTACAGGGTAATGGGGAAGAGACAGTAGGTCGAGGATACAAATGTATAACACTGACAGACGGGTACAGAGGGGAGAGGACCTTGCCCTTGGGGGGCTTACAGTCTACAGGGTAATGAGGGTGGGGGAGACAGAAGGTCGGGGATACAAATATATAACAATGACAGATGGGTACAGAGTGGAGAGGACCCTGCCCTTAGGGGGCTTACAGTCTACAGGGTAATGGGGAGTAAACAGTAGGTCAGGGATACAAATGTATAACACTGACAGACAGGTACAGAGGAGAGAGGACCCTGCCCTGTATTGAGGGCGGGGGAGACAGAAGGTCAGGGATACAAATATATAACACTGACAGATGGGTACAGAGGGGAGAGGACCCTGCCCTTAGGTGGCTTACAGTCTACAGGGTAATGGGGAGTAGACGGTAGGTCGGGGATACAAATGTATAACACTGCCAGACAGGTACAGAGGAGAGAGGGCCTTGCCTTTGGGGGACTTACAGTCTACAGGGTAATGAGGGTGGGGGAGACAGAAGGTCGGGGATACAAATCAATACGTAGAATTAAGCAATGTTGGACATTAACGACAATGAAAGAAAAAAATCTTTTGTACCAAACTAGGAATGGGGGGCGAGGGTATTCACTTTATAGAAGGGGAATATAGTGCAGATAGTGACCAGGGCACAAGTAATGAAATTGGGGGTGGTACGGGGGGAAGGGTTAGGACAGTTAATACAGTAAGCAGGAATACAGGTACAGAGTCATACGTAACGTGCATGTACACTAATGCCCGAAGCCTCACAAATAAGGTGGAGGAATTAGAATTAATATTGTTGGAAGAAAATTATGATATAGTGGGAATATCAGAGACATGGCTGGATGAGAGCTATGACTGGGTTGTTAATTTACAGGGTTATAGCCTATTCAGGAATGACCGTACAAATAAGCGAGGGGGAGGTATGTGTCTATATGTAAAATCATCCTTAAAACCCATCCTGCGTGACAACATATGTGAGGGTACTGAGAATGTAGAGTCCCTATGGGTGGAGATAAAGGGGGGGAGAATGAATAATAAAATACTGATAGGGGTGTGTTATAAGACGCCGAATATTATGGAAGAGGTAGAGAATCTTCTCATAAAGCAAATTGATAAAGCAGCGAGTCTCGGAGAGGTAATTATTATGGGGGACTTTAACTATCCTGATATAAATTGGGGAACAGAAACTTGCAGTTCCAGCAAAGAAAATAGATTTTTGATAACAATGAAAGATAATTACCTTTCACAAATGGTACAGGACCCCACAAGAGGGGGAGCACTACTAGACCTTGTACTAACCAATAGGCCAGACCGCATATCAAATATACAAGTTGGGGGTTACTTGGGGAATAGTGATCACAAAATAATAAGTTTTCATGTATTCTTTAGTAAGATGTCTAGTAGAGGGGCTACAAGGACACTAAACTTCAGGAAAGCAAATTTTAAATGGTTGAGAGATTATCTTAGTGCAATAAACTGGGATGATGTACTAAGTAATAAAAGTACGCAAAGCAAATGGGAGACTTTTATGAGCATCCTGAATAGGGCTTGTGCAGAAAATATACCCTATGGGAACAAACATGCTAGAAATAGGAGGAAACCCCTATGGCTAAATAGAGCTGTAAGGGAAGCAATAAAAGAAAAACAGAAAGCCTTAAAAGAATTAAAGAGGGTAGGTAGTGATGAGGCATTATATAATTATAGAAAATTAAATAACATATGTAAAAAGCAAATTAAGTTAGCTAAGTTTGAGAGAGAGAGACTCATTGCGAGAGAAAGTAAAAATAATCCTAAAATATTCTTTAACTACATAAACAGTAAAAAACTGAAAAGCGATAGTGTTGGCCCCCTTAAAAATAGTCTTGGTGAAATGGTGGAAGGGGATGAGGGTAAAGCCAACCTGCTGAATGACTTTTTTTCTACGGTTTTTATACAAGAAAATGCCATGGCAGATGACATGACCAGTGATACCATAAATTCACCCTTGAATATTACCTTCTTAACCCAGCAGGAAGTACGCCGCCGCCTCGAAATCACTAAGGTTGACAAATCTCCGTTCCCGGATGGCATACACCCCAGAGTACTACAGAAATTGAGTTCTGTGATAGATAGACCATTATTTTTAATCTTCACAGATTCCTTAATAACAGGGTCGGTACCGCAGGACTGGCGCATAGCAAATGTGGTGCCAATATTCAAAAAAGGGACAAAAACTGAGCCGGGAAATTATAGGCCGGTAAGTTTAACCTCTACGGTTGGTAAAATCCTTGAGGGGTTCTTGAGAGATGCTATACTGGAGTATCTCAAGAAAAATAACCTTATGACAGAGTATCAACATGGGTTTATGAGGGATCGATCCTGTCAAAATAATTTGATCAGCTTCTATGAAGAGGTAAGTTCAAGCCTGGACCAGGGAAATGCAGTGGATGTTGTGTATATGGACTTTTCAAAAGCTTTTGATACGGTGCCACACAAAAGGTTGGTACATAAAATGAGAATAATGGGGATAGGGGAAAATATGTGTAACTGGGTTAAAAACTGGCTCAGTGATAGGAAACAAAGGGTGGTTATTAATGGTATGTACTCGGACTGGGTCTCAGTTCATAGTGGGGTACCACAGGGGTCAGTATTGGGCCCGCTTCTTTTCAACATATTTATAAATGACCTTGTTGGGGGCATGCGGAGTAGAATTTCAATATTTGCAGATGATACGAAACTCTGCAGGGTAATCAATACAGAGGAGGATAATTTTATATTACAGGGAGATTTATGTAAATTGGAGGATTGGGCTGAGAAGTGGCAATTGAAGTTTAATGTAGATAAATGTAAGGTCATGCACTTGGGTAGAGGAAATAACATTTATGATTATGTACTTAATTGTAGAACACTGGGTAAAACAGACACAGAAAAAGACTTGGGTGTATGGGTGGATGGTAAACTGAACTTTAGTGGACAGTGTCAGGCAACTGCTGCCAGGGCTAATAAAATAATGGGATGTATTAAAAGAGGTATAAGTGTTCATGAAAAAAATATAGTTCTACCTCTGTACAAGTCACTAGTGCGACCGCACTTAGAATACTGTGTACAATTCTGGTCACCGATATATAAGAAGGACATAGCTGAACTGGAGAGGGTGCAGAGAAGAGCGACCAAGATTATTAGAGGAATGGGTGGGCTGCAATACCAAGACAGGTTATTAAACTTGGCGTTATTTAGTTTGGAAAAACGAAGGCTTAGGGGGGATCTAATCACAATGTATAAATATATGAGGGGACAGTACAGAGACCTTTCCAAAGATCTTTTTACACCTAGGCCTGCGACTGGAACACGGGGGCATCCGCTACGTCTTGAGGAAAGAAGGTTTAATCATAATCACAGACGAGGATTCTTTACTGTACGAGCAGTGAGACTATGGAACTCTCTGCCGCATGATGTTGTAATGAGTGATTCACTACTAACATTTAAGCAGAGCCTGGACGCCTTTCTTGAAAAATTTAATATTACCAGTTATGTATATTAGATTTTATGACAGGGTATTGATCCAGGGAACTAGTCTGATTGCCGGATGTGGAGTCAGGAAGGAAATTTTTTCCCCATTGGAACTTGTTTGCCACATTGGGTTTTTTTTGCCTTCCTCTGGATCAACATGTTAGGCTACGGGTTGAACTAGATGGACTTAGAGTCTCCCTTCAACCTTAAAAACTATTATACTATGATACTATGATACTATGAAGTCCCCAGCATTTTAGGTGTAAAAATTGTATTTCTGAATTTACCATAAAAATTCTCTCTCATTGAATACATTGAAGGACACAGGAGGTGTGATGTGGATTAGACCACACTGTTCTCTCAGTCTCTAAGGTGGGACGACGGGGCAATTACACCCAGTTGCCAGTAGTTACAAGCTATATTTGAAAAACAAAGGAAGAATATTAATAACACAGAGTTTCCTGTGCGAGCCCCCCCAACATGCAACACTACCCCCTGCCCAACGTGATCCCCCCCAAATGTGCAACACGGCCCCCTGCCAAGCGCTGATATCTGGGGCTGATATTATTATGCAGGGAAGGGCCATGGTTATTTGTCCCTTTCCAGCCTAACAGTAGCAACCCACAGCTGCCCCAGAAGTGGTGCATCTTATAGATGCGCCAATTATGGGGCTGGAACCGGCTCTTCCCGTTGCCCTGGTGTGGTAGCAAACGGGGTAATAAACGGGGTTGATGCCAGCTGTGAATTGCCAGCTGGCATCAAGTCCTGGTATTAGCAATGGGTGGGCGTCTAGCAGACACCCCCATTATGAATTCCATTATTTGAAAGTAATACATTTTTTATTAGAACAAAAACCCCCGAATTCATCCCTTGTTGATCAATTTATTAAAAAAAATATTAAAATGCAAAAGGTCTTCCATAATTGATTTACATGTCCCCTGACATTCTCCAAAGTTGAAGCAGAAAAGACATAAAAATAGAAATTTGTTAAATAAAACACAAAAGACACCATCTTTTCCAAATTAATTCCCTGTGAAATCCATAATCCAGGTCTGCCGTAATCCAAATCTGGGGCCGATCCCATACTCCCTGGCATATTCAATGGAGAACTAAAGGTCCCCCATTGATTGTGAGAGCAGCCACTCACTTGCACCTGTGACATCATTGCCCCAGCAGGCGCGTGCACACACACACACTGCGGTGTGTGCTTCCCTGCGGTGACCTGGCACTCATAAGGTGAGCCCAGGTCACCGCAGGGGCACACACAGCAGTGTGTGTGTGTGTGTGTGCCTGCTGGGGCAATGACATCATAGATGCTAGTGATTTCATTCACCTAACCCCGTGATGACAGTACCGCACGATATCACTACCCACAAGCGGGTCTCGCAGCACTGATGTCACGGCTTCAGGTGAGTCCATTGTGAACTCACCTCACCTGACCCCCGAAGTCGCTGGCAGGCTGCTGTCGGCTTTGTCCTCTTCGTCCTGTGGCGTCCCGGTGTCCTGGGAGGCTGCTGTGCTGGCCCGGTGTCCTGGGTCGGCACGATATCCTCTTCTGCAGCTGATCGCTACGATCAGCTGTTCTCCAGTCCTGTTGTGACCACACGCACTCCCGCGGTCACAACTAGAGATGAAGAAGCGAGGGCGCATGCACCGCCCTCTCAGCCACAAGAGTATAATAACTGGGTAACACGGGCTTCAGAAAGAGGGCGCAACCTCTGTCATCATTCTCCCCGCTGTGTCTGACTCTGTCGGCGCTCTGACAGGACTGCAGCATAGCGTGGTGACGTCAACACTGCTCGCCTGCAGTGAGGTCAGAGCGAGCGACAGCAGTGGACGCGCCGAGGAGACCGGAGCAGCAGGGGAACGAGGAAAAGTGAATATGCATTTCATCACTGTGGGCAGACGACCCTGGGGGCTGTATACTACATGAAGGTGCTTAATGCTATCAGGCTCTGCACAGTGCTATATAGGGCTGTATACTACATGAAGATGCCTAATGCTATCTGCATTGCGCTATATAGGGCTGTATACTACATGAAGGTGCCTAATGCTATCTGGGTCTGCACTGTGCTATATAGGGCTGTATACTACATGAAGGTGCCTAATGCTATCTGGGTCTGCACTGAGCTATATAGGGCTGTATACTACATGAAGGTGCCTAATACTATCTGGGTCTGCACTGTGCTATATAGGGGCTGTGCACTACATGAGGGTGCCTAATGCTATCTGGGTCTGCACTGTATAATATACGGCTGTATACTACATGAAGATGCCTAATGCTATCTGAGTCTGTACTGTGCTATATACGGGCTGCATACTACATGAAGGTGGCTAATGCTATCTGGATCTGCACTGTGTTATGTAGGGGCTGTGTACTACATGAGGGTGCCTAATGCTATCTGGGTCTGTACTGTGCTACATGGGGCTGTATACTACATGAGGGTGCCTAATGCTATCTGGGTCTGTACTGTGCTATATACGGGCTGTATACTACATGAAGGTGCCTAATACTATCTGGGTCGGTACTGTTCTATGTAAGGGCTGTATACTACATGAAGGTGCCTAATACTATCTGTGTCTGCATTGTGCTATATGGGGACGACTTAATGTTATATGGGGGTTGCATAGTGCCATATGGGGGCTGCATAGTGCAATATCGGGGCTGCATAATGCTACATGGGTCTACATAATACTATATGGAGGACTATGGGAGCTTCATAACACTATGTGGAGGAATATGGGGGCTGCATACTACTATACCCCAGGAGTTGCATGTCCCCTCCACCCCGGTGCTGTATACTCCCTCAGAGCTGTATGTCCCCCCACCCCAGTGCTGTATGTCCCCCCACCCCAGAGTTGTATACCCCCAAAGCTGCATTTAATCCCCCACCTCAGAGCTGTTTGTCCCCCCACCCCAGAGCCACTGCCTCCCTCTAGAGATGTATGCCCCCCATTGCTGTATACCCCTTTCCTCAGTAATATGAAAAAAGAGTTTTGTCCAGCTCACCTGCTCAGTGGAGACCATTAGATTTTGGACCGTGCACTGAAAGGAAAGTCGGCAAGGCTTGAACAAGTAATACAGGAAAAATTCCAGCAATCCAGTCCAATAATTTTTTTTTCTTAAAAAGTATACATTTTTATTTTTAAATCATGTTAAAAAGTCCAATACAGGGTCAACATCAGCCCAAAAGAGGACGCGTTTCGAACGTGTTGTTCTTAATCTGTCTCTAACCCATCTGAAAGAAAGGACTCATTAAAAAGGGGCTAGGACCCGGACATAGAATCACAAAAGAAAGGAGGGTGCAGCAATGAATTTCATTAACCCCATAAGAGCCGACATATGAATAGAAAATTAGCAAAAAAAGTTTTTTACATCAAGAAAAAAAGTTCTTTACATTGAGAAAAATACACATAGGAGATAACAATTCAGAAGATGAATTATTTCTAGGTATAGGTAAATGACAACAAACAAAAAAACTAATAAGCATATAGTATACCATTTCTCATGTTCATGCCAGAAGGGAACCTAGTTCCCATCAAAAAAATCCACTTCACCTCCCTTTGGAGTAAAATCTCCTTCAAATTTCCACCCCTTTTGGGTAATCTCACCTTTTCTATTGCGTTAACCCGCATGCTATTTAAATTTCCAGCATGCGATTTTAGGAAATGTTGGGAGGCTCCTGATAAGCTTCTGGTTGTAAAATTGTTTGCATCATATGCATGTTCCAAAACTCTCTTTTTCAGGGGACGAGATGTACTGCCAAAATATTGCAACCGGCATGTTGTACAGGAGATTAAATAAATTACGTGGTCTGTGCCACAGTTATTGATGGAATTTATCTCAAAAATCCTGTTGTTAGCATAAGATGAAAAAATGTTTGTGTTTGACGTAAACCTACACAAACCGCAGGATCTGTGTCCACATTTGTATGACCCTCTTGTAGGTAACCAATTGCCGGCAATATTTTCCACACTAACTTTTTCTAATTTATTTGTATGGTCACTTGGTGATAATATAACACTCGAAGTTGTATTTCTTATTGAATTGAATAAGCTAATGTGGGATCTGGAAAAAATCATGTCGGCACGAATATGCACCTGGTGGGATAGCAAGACGCTATTGGCACATCTTGAAAAAGACATGAACCCCAGGGGCTTACGCCTGAACAAAAGACCTACCACGGAGTTCAACCAAGAATTTGTCACGAAATGGAATTTGATTTTATCTGACTGCTCAAAGAAACTTATTCAGCTCATTAGAGCAAGAGCAATGTAAATTACTGGATTTGGAAAGCAAGGTAAAAGAAATAGTCTTCACTTGCGCAATATACAGATTTTGAATTATATAAAACTATGAGAGAACAAATTAACAACAAGATCACCACATTGGAGGATTCGGTTACCTCTTTTAAAGAAAAGAAATTTATCAGAGATTCCAGAGACTATGAGGGTAACAAAGTCTATAATTGGCATCATTTTCGAAAAAATCCCTATAATGGTCCGAAATCTATCTTAAAAAATAAAAGTAAAAACACTCCTAATAGAGTTAATTTTTCATCAACGGACTAAAGGGTACTTTACACACAACGATATCGCTAACGATATATCGTCGGGGTCACGGTGTTCGTGACGCACATCCGGCGCCGTTAGCGATATCGTTGTGTGTGACTAAAAGGAGCGACGATCAACGATCGCAAAAACGTCAAAAATCGTTGATCGTTGACACGTCGCTCCTTATCATATTATCGTTGGTGGTACATGTCGTTATGTGTGACACCGCAGAAACGACGAACATCTCCTTATCTGCGGCCGCCGGCAATGCAGAAGGAAGGAGGTGGGCATCATGTTCCGGCCGCTCAACTCCGCCCCTCCTCTGCTATTGGGCGGCCGCTTAGTGATGCCGCTGTGACGCTGCGCGAACCTCCCCCTTAAAGGAGAGATTGTTCGGTGTCTCCATCGATGTTGCTAAGCAGGTATGTGCGTGTGACGCTGCCGTAGCGATATTATTCGCTACGGCAGCGATCACCCCCATGACGAAACAGCGACGTGGGCGGGTGCTATCGCGCACGATATCGCTAGCTATTGCTAGCGATGTCGCAGCGTGTAAAGCACCCTTTAGAGTCCACTGATGTGGAATCTACAGATTACAATACCGACACATCTGACACAAATGTGGAAGCTCCTTCAACCTCTATTTGTGATCCAAAAAAACCTTTTTCCATCCAAAAAAACTCACGAAAAAAAACAAGGAGGGCTGGCCGCAAACATTCCAGAAGGAAACAATCATCAGCATGGACATTTTACGAGAGGGAAAAAGAAATAAATGACAACAGACCACATTCTGTGATCAATATGTCGGGATGTATACTAAATAATAGTGAAATTAGTGCTCTGGAAAAAGGTTTGAATTTCGTGTCGATGTCGAACACCAAGTTCAATTTATTTGAAACCATACTTGATGTGAGCAAGTTTATTCGCAAATTGAAAGTTAAAAAACACTTTTTTCATGATCAAGACGAGGTTACAGATAATGTTTTGCAATCCTGTTCACTTTTTTCACCTTCATCTTTTCGAGAACAGCTGGCACTACAGGATCTATGGGACCTTTCAGATGATGCAAGTAAACTTACTAGCCTGGGTGATGCGGTTTTTCAGAAAAGGATTCCTAATCCTCAATTTTACCCTATTCCTTCTAGATGTGAACAAATGGAGAACTTCCAAAATGTGGTAGAGAAAGAACTTACTAACTTATACAACCAGAAAAAAACAATGACTCAGAATCTGTCAAAAAAAGAAAAAATGCAATAAAATCTCTGCAAAGTAACCCTAATATCATTATAAAGAACTCGGATAAGGGGGGAGTGGTGGTAATACTGTATGTTGGTCTCTATGAAAGGGAAATAATAAATATGCTTAGAGATAGTGATATCTATAAAAGTATAAATTATGACCCCATAAATGAAATTAAAGATTCCTTAGAGAGATTGACGGATGTGGGTTTACAATTGGGTCTCATCAATGCAAAGCAGAAAGAATACTTCAATCCCTCTTGTCCATTAACACCACTATCGCACACTCTCCCCAAATCACATAAAATGATTTTCCACCCAAATTCAGACCTATAATATCAGGTATTGGATCCATTACTGAACATCTTTCAGAGTGGTTGGATGACCACTTACAAATTCTTGACAAAGCGTCAACCAAGTTATGTTTTAGATAGCAAGCACGTTTTAAACATCATTTCTCATGTTGAATGGCAGGGAAATTACAGCTGGCTAACATGTGACGTACAAACCTTATACACTTCGATTCCCCATTACCTGGCTATATTGGCCCTAAAAAAATCAACTCAAAAGGTATTCTGGATATTCATCCGATTTATAGAAATTTATTTTGGAAGTGACAACTTTTTTGCTAAAAAACAATTATTTCACCTTTCTTGGAAATCGTGACATTCAGCTGCAAGGCTGTTCTATGGGTTCGCGATTTTCCCCTTCGCTGGCTGGAATTTTCATGTTTTGGTGGGCGGAACAATTCATTTTTAACCACTCTAATCCTTTTTCAACTGATATTGCTATATATCTAAGATACATAGATGATATCTTGATTGTGTGGCAAAGGACGACGCCAAGGGTAAAAGAATTTATTTCCTACATTAGCAATAATGCACATATCTATCCTTTACACACCAGCATGATCCACAGGAAATACATTTTTTGGATGTGACTTTCTGCGGTAATTCTAATACCAACACAATAGATTGCAGATTATACCGCAAACCCTCGGCAGGGAATTCATTGCTCCATGCTGGGAGCTGTCACACAAGACATGTACCGTATTTATTATAAGACGCACTTTTCCTTCCAAAAATTTGGGAGGAAAATGAGGGGTGCGTCTTAAAATCCGAATATAGCTTTACCTGGGGGTCCTGTCTGTGCGTCGATCGGGCGGCCGGGTGCCTGTGGCTGCGTGCAAGCGGCCGGGTACCTGTGGCTGCATGTGGGCGGCAGTCGGGTACCTGTGGCTGCGTGCGGGCAGCAGTCGGGTGCCTGTGTGAGGGCGGCAGCCAGGTGCCTGTCGGTGCCGGCTGCCGCCCGCACACAGTCACCCGGCTGCGCCCGCACGCACCCAACTGCCGAACGCACGCAGCCACAGGTACCCGGCTGCCGCCTGCACGCAAGCACAGGTACCCGGCCGCTTGCACGCAGGGTGTGCGGGCCACCTGCTGGCTGAGACTGTGCGTGCGGCGGGCGGCTGTGCAGCAGGTTACCCAGTTTGGTCCCAGTGTCAAATGATGGCGCCGGGAGCGGGCACGTGCGCAGATTGAGCTCTTGGATGAGAGCTCCATCTGCGCATGCGCCGCTCCAGGCGCCATCAGTTGAACCGGGACCACGGACACTGGGACACTCACCCCACCAGCCTGCTGCACGACTCAACCGCCGCCGCTGCTGCCGTCACCACGGACGCCGCTGCTGCCGCCACCACGGACGCCGCTGCTGCCGCCAGCATGGATGCCGCTGCTGCCGCCACCACGGACCCCACGGCTGCCGCCACCACAGACCCCGCGGCTGCCACCAACACGGACCCCGCGGCTGATGCCACCACGGACCCTGCGACTGCTGCCACCACGGACCCTGCGGCACCTGCCACCACGGACCCCGCCGCCACTGACCCGCCGCGCCTGCCAGCACAAGCTCTGCCTCCTGTGACTCCGCTTCACCACCACCGCTGCCCCCCTCCGGTAAGAGAACACCGGAGTATAAGATGGACCCCATTTTTATTTTTTTACCTTTTTTTATGTCTAAATTTGGGGTGCGTCTTATAATCCGGTGCGTCTTATAAAGCGAAAAATACGATAATTGAAAATATTCCAACAGGTGAATATATAAGGGCAAAGAGGTGTTGTACTAACCAGGAAAATTTTATTGCTGAGTGTAACACAATCGATAAAAGATTCATGGCCAGGGGTTATCAACAAAATAATCTTGAGAGAGCGAAATGTAAAACTAATCTTAAAAGTAGGACCCAGTATTTGGAAATGAAAAATAATACAGGGATGAAATCCAATGACAATTTGCCGGTGATTTTTTTTCTACTAAATTTAGCAAAGACTATTATGATATAGTACATATTATCAAAAAATATCTCCCCATATTATCAACTGATGACACTTTATATCAAATTTTGAATAAGGGAGTGAAATTTGTATCAAAAAGAAATACAACATTGAGTGCTATATTATCACCAAATGACCATGCAAATAAATTAGAAAAAGTTGGTGTGGAAAATATTGCCGGCAATTGGATACCTACAAGAGGGTCATACAAATGTGGACACGGATCCTGCGGTTTGTGTAGGTTTATGTCAAACACAAAAAAAATGTCATCTTATGCTAACAATAGGATTTTTGAGATAAATTCCATGAATAACTGTGGCACAGACCACGTCATTTATTTAAAGGGAACCTGTCATCAGAAATTTAGCTATAAAGCTAAACGTTTCCCCCTCTGCAGCTCCTGGGCTGCATTCTAGGAAGCTTCCTATAGTTTTTGTGGCCCCTTTTATTCCAAAATAAATACTTTACAAACTTGTACCTTTTCGTATGCAAATTTCTTAAATCTTCCATGGGTGCGGGCTGCCTGATGTCCGTTGCTGTCCTCCTGCTGATTTACGCCGCCCCCAAATGCTGAATTTCAAACCTCAGGACGCCGCCCCTGGGCGCCCGGGGTCCCGCGCATGCGCTGTGCTACTGTAGTGGTGCCGTGCACTGTGTGCACGTGTGACTGCTAGTGACACTTTGCGCGGGCACGAGGTTATGGGCGGCGCTGTGAGTGTCATCAGCAAGTGCCGCCCATAACCTCGTGACTGCACTTTCCCCTCTTCCTCCAGCGTTCTGCGCAAATGCTCGCTGGCCAGATGACCGGACGTCACCTCCTTCCCATCCTGCTCAGCAGCAGGAAATAGATGGGAGGAGCGGACGGAGCAGTCGGTGCCCGCGCAAAAGCGTCACCAGCGGTCACACGTGCACGCAGTGCACGGCACCGCTACAGTAGCACAGCGCATGCGCGGGACCCCGGGCGCCCAGGGGCGGCGTTCTGAGGTTTAAAATTCAGCGTTCGGGGGCGGCGTAAATCGGCAGGAGGACAGTAAACGTACATCAGGCAGCCCGCCTCCATGGAAGATTTAAGAAATTTGCATACGAAAAGGTACAAGTTTGTAAAGTATTTATTTTGGAATAAAAGGGGCCACAAAAACTATAGGAAGCTTCCTAGAATGCAGCCCAGGAGCTGCAGAGGGGGGAACTTTTAGGTTTATAGCTAAATTTCTGCTGACAGGTTCACTTTAATCTCCTGTACAACATGCCGGTTGCAATATATTGGCAGTATATCTCGTCCCCTGAGAAAGAGCGTTTCGGAACATGCATATGATGCAAACAATATTACAACCAGAAGCTTATCAGGAGCCTCCCAACATTTCCTAAAATCGCATGCTGGAAATTTAAATAGCATGCGGGTTAACGCAATAGAAAAGGTGAGTTCACCCAAAAGGGGTGGAAATTTGAAGGAGATTTTACTCCAAAGGGAGATGAAGTAGATTTTTTTTGATGGGAACTAGGTTCCCTTCTGGCATGAACATGAGAAATGATGTATTACAGGGGAACCTTGCTTAACGAGTAACCCAGTTAACGAGAATTTCGCTTAACAAGCAAAGCTTTCTGTAAATTTGTAACTCGATTTACGAGAAAGCTTTGCTGTACGAGCAAAATACCACACACACTTCCGGTTCTGTACATCCACTGTGTTCTGACCCGCACTTGCAGTCCACACAAACACACACGCACGCACACACATACAGTATTATGCTGACCTTACCTTCCGTTCCACCGCCAGACTCATGGTTCTTGTAGTTCCCGGGTACATTGCGACATCCTCGCGGTGAACTACAAGACCCAGGAGGCCGGCGATGGAACGGAAGGTAAGGTGAGCATAATATGTGTACCTTCAGTTTCATCGCCGGCCTCCTGGGTCCTGTAGTTTGCTGCTCCACTCCAGGCTGTGCATCGCCAACCATAGCGACGAAGCAGGAACTTCCTCTGTCACCACTACTCAAAGGCAGCGCGCTGACCAATCAAAGGCAAGCGTCTCCTGCCTTTGACGTCAGCGCTCTGGCAGCGGAAGTTCCTCCCTCATCGTTATGGTAACCCGATACACAGCCTGTACCGAAGAACAGCAAGTCCCAGGAGACCGGCGATGGAACGGAAGGTAAGGTGAGCATAAAATGTGTACCTTCCGTTCCATCGCCGGCCTCCTGGGTCCTGTAGTTCGCCGCTCCAGGATGTGTATCGGTAACCATCGGCGACGAGGGAGGAACTTCTGCTGTCAGACTACTCAAAGGCAGCACGCTGACCAATCAGAGGCTCCTGCCTTTGACGTCAGCGCTCTGGGTGCGGAAGTTCCTCCCTCGTCGTCATGGTTACCCGATACACAGCTAGTGCTACTGAACAGCAAGTCCCAGCAGGCCGGCGATGGAACGGAAGGTAAGGTGAGCATATAATATGTGCATGTGAGTTTATACGTGTTTGGACGTGTTTGTGTGAGTTTGTGTGTGTTTGTGTATGTGTGGAATGGCACAACAGGGGACCAGGATGGGACATTTAACTAGTTGTGGAACAAATTTTCTGTATTGCAATGATTTCCTATGGGAAATCTTGCTTTGCCTAACGAGTAACTTGGTTAACAAGCACACTCCCAGAACGGATTGTTCTCGTTAACCAAGGTCTCACTGTATATGCTTATTAGTTTTTTTGTGTGTTGTCATTTACCTACACCTAGAAATAATTCATCTTCTGAATTGTTATTTCCTATGTGTATTTTTCTCAATGTAAAGAACTTTTTTTCTTGATGTAAAGAACTTTTTTTGCTAATTTTCTATTCATATGTCGGCTCTTATGAGGTTAATGAAATTCATTGCTGCACCCTCCTTTCTTTTGTGATTCTATGTCCGGGTCCTAGCCCCTTTTTAATGAGTCCTTTCTTTCAGATGGGTTAGAGACAGATTAAGAACAACACGTTCGAAACGCGTCCTCTTTTGGGCTGATGTTGTCCCTGTATTGGACTTTTTAACATGATTTAAAAATAAAAATGTATACTTTTTAAGAAAAAATTTTGTTTGGACTGGATTGCTGGAATTTTTCCTGGATTACCCTTTCCTCAGTAATATGTATGCCCCCCAGTAATGTATGCCCCCCAGTGTTATGTATGTCCCCAGCCTCTCTTGTGATGTACATATATACAGCAGTGTTAGTGTTCTCTATGTGCAGCCATGTCTGCTAGTGATGGCCACCAATCAGAGTGGCACAGACACATGCCCAGGAGGAGCTGGATGGAGACAAGCGGGGAGGTGGATGAGGCTGTTACCGGCTTCCCAATATTAGAAATATATCTAAGGCTAGTTTCACACTTGCGTTAATTACCTTCTGGTGCAATCCGCCCTTTTGGCTGCCCATTAACGGATTCCGCTGTTTCCCACAGACTTGTATGGATGACGGATTATGCCAGAAGTACCTGCGTTGCTTCCGCTGGCCGACACTGCGTTGCTTCCGCTGGGCAGAAGGAACGCAGCATGTAACGTTATTTGCTTGCGTTAAAGTGATGCCGAGCGGCGGATTCCGTTATATCCATCAATAGTTATAATGGATCCCTATGGTGGCGGATTCCGTTGCAAAGTGCTTTACAACGGAATCCGCCGCTGGATTCCTCTAATTTCTACTGAGCATGCCCAGAATGAAAAAAATGAAAAACAAAAACAGAGCCGACGCATTCCGTTAGATGGACGCCTAAAGGACGCCAAACGGATGCAACGGGTCCGTTATTTCACAGGAATCAACGGATTCCTGTGAAATAACGGACCCGTTGCATCCGTTGACAACACAAAAATAACGGATGCATCAAAACAACACAGCAACGGACACAGCGGATTCAACTCAACGCAAGTGTGAAACTAGCCTAAAGTGTCTGTGTGTGCATGTATGATATGTATCTATGTATGTCAGTGTATATGACTGTGTCTAGATTTATGTCTGTTTATATGTGTTTTTGTGAATTTCTCTTTAAATATATATGTGTACTTATGCCTGTATGTGTATGTATCTGTGCATGTCTATGTGTGGATGGGGTCTACTGAGACTCTTTCGCCCAGGGCCCACAAAAACAGAGCTGGCCCCGATGCCAGTACAGCACTGGCTTTAGGTTATGTACAAAAATCCTGATGATTGGTTCCCTTTAAGCAAGGCAAACAGGTAGAAATGCACTGACCAATGCAAACAGGTAGAAATGCACTGAGCGTTGCAAACAGGTATAAATGCACTGACTAATGCAAACAGGTATAAATGCACTGACTAATGCAAACAGGTAGAAATGCACTGAGCGTTGCAAACAGGTATAAATGCACTGACTAATGCAAACAGGTAGAAATGCACTGACCAATGCAAACAGGTAGAAATGCACTGAGCAATGCAAACAGGTAGAAATGCACTGAACGTTGCAAACAGGTATAAATGCACTGACTAATGCAAACAGGTAGAAATGCACTGACCAATGCAAACAGGTAGAAATGCACTGAGCGTTGCAAACAGGTATAAATGCACTGACTAATGCAAACAGGTAGAAATGCACTGACCAATGCAAACAGGTAGAAATGCACTGAACGTTGCAAACAGGTAGAAATGCACTGACTAATGCAAACAGGTAGAAATGCACTGAGCAATGCAAACAAGTAGAAATGCACTGAGCAATGCAAACAAGTAGAAATGCACTGAGCAATGCAAACAAGTAGAAATGCACTGAGTGTTGCAAACAGGTATAAATGCACTGACCAATGCAAACAGGTATAAATGCACTGACCAATGCAAACAGGTAGAAATGCACTGAGCAATGCAAACAGGTAGAAATGCACTGAGCAATGCAAACAGGTAGAAATGCACTGAAGTTGCAAACAGGTAGAAATGCACTGACTAATGCAAACAGGTAGAAATGCACTGAGCAATGCAAACAAGTAGAAATGCACTGAGCAATGCAAACAAGTAGAAATGCACTGAGTGTTGCAAACAGGTATAAATGCACTGACCAATGCAAACAGGTAGAAATGCACTGACCAATGCAAACAGGTAGAAATGCACTGAGCAATGGAAACAGGTAGAAATGCACCGACCAATGCAAACAGGTAGAAATGCACTGAGCAATGTAAACAGGTAGAAATGCACTGAACGTTGCAAACAGGTAGAAATGCACTGACTAATGCAAACAGGTAGAAATGCACTGAGCAATGCAAACAGGTATAAATGCACTGACCAATGCAAACAGGTAGAAATGCACCGAGCAATACAAACACATACCTCCCAACTTTTAAAGAAGGGAAAGAGGGACAAAGTTTGCGGCGCGCAATTTTTAGGTCACGCCCCTAACCACACCCATTTTACAAACGGCCACACCCATATCCACTCCCCATCTACACCCATCCAGCAAACTGAAACTGCAGAAGCTGTCCGTGATCGCTCTGAGCCACCACAGATCAGCAATGTGCAGAACAGGCAGGGAGTTAACTACAGGGTGTGCAGGCGGCTAGGACCCAGGAGGAGAGCTGAACATGATGTGCAGGCAGCTAGGACCTAGGAGGAGGGCTGAACAGGGTGTGAAGGCAGCTAGGACCCAGGAGGAGAGCTGAACAGGGTGTGCAGGCAACTAGGACCTAAGAGGAGAGCTGAACTGGGTGTGCAGGCAGCTAGGACCCAGGAGGAGAGCTGACCAGGGTGTGCAGGCGGCTAGGACCCAGGAGGAGAGCTGAACAGGGTGTGTAGGCAGCTAGGACCCAGGAGGAGAGCTGAACAGAGTGTGCAGGCAGCTAGGACCCAGTAGGAGAGCTGAACAAGGTGTGCAGGCAGCTAGGACCTAGGAGGAGAGCTGAACAGGGTGTGCAGGCAGCTAGGACCTAGGAGGAGAGCTGAACAGGCTGTGCAGGCAGCTAGGACCCAGGAGGAGAGCTGAACAGGGTGTGCAGGCAGCTAGGACCTAGGAGGAGAGCTGAACAGGGTGTGCAGGCAGCTAGGACCAAGGAGGAGAGCTGAACAGGGTGTGCAGGCAGCTAGGACCCAGGAGGAGAGCTGAAAAGGGTGTGCAGGCAGCTAGGACCCAGGAGGAGAGCTGAACAGGGTGTGCAGCTAATGTTCACACATCAGTTTTTTGCCATCAGGCGCAATCCGGCAGAAACATGAAAAAACGCATCCGGCGTCTGTTGCCGCCGGATGCGTTTTTTCCCCCATAGACTTTTATTAGCGCCGGATTGCGTCGGATGGCCTTGCGTTCCATCCGGTTTTCACTGGATCCAGTAAAATTTGCTTGTCCGGCGGCCAGATGGAACGCTGAGGTGAACGGTTTTCTTGTCCGGCAAAAAAACGGATTGCGCCGGATCTGGCACCATACGGCGTGTTTTATAATGGGAGCCTATGGACGCCGGATCCGGGGTCATCCGTCATATGCCGGAAGCAGGCGCCGATTTCTGTTTTTGTTTCTGCGCATGCCCAGACAGTGTGTAAATAGTCTCTCTCTTTCTCTGTCGGTTTGTCTGTCGGTCTGTCTCTCTGTCGGTCAGTCTCTCCCTCTCTCCTTTATACTCAACGATCACCGTCGCGGAACTGCACGGCTGTCACACTTCTCTGGCAGGTTCTCTTTTGAAAATGCCGGCCGCTCATTATTCCATCTAGTATTCACTTCTTCCCCCACCCAACGGTGCCTATGTGTCACGCTCCCCGGGTCCCCTGCCTTGCTTCCCGGCTCCCCTGCCTCGCTCCCCGGCTCACCTGCCACGCTCCCCGGCTTCCCTGCCTCGCTCCCCGGCTCCTCTATCAGGCGTCCCCCGCTCCACAGCCTCCAGCCCCCATCACCTGCGCTCCCCAGGCGGCTCGGTCCCCGCTCCCGGCGCCCGTCGGCAGCTCTGCTCCAGGCCGGCTCTCCTGCCTCCTGTTCACCGCTCCCAGCCCTGGCTTCTGGCACCCGGGCCTCGTACATGCGCATTAGGACGCGCGCGGTCATTGACCCTTTCTTAAAGGGCCAGTGTCCTCCAACAGGATATTGAAGGATCAGGTACTGGGTATATAGGGGGATCCTTTCCAAGTGGGCGGGGCCTGTTCTTCATGTTTTCTAAGCTAGGAGTCAGGTCTCCTTGTGTCTGTGATATACTCACCTATCTCTCTCGTAGAGCCGATCCTGCCTCGCCAACCGGTCCTGACGATACCCGAACCCCGAACGGTGACGGCCTGCCATCCCATCAGCTCCTGCCATCTCCAATCCCTGTGGTGACCCGTCTTCTCGCTCCATTGGTTCCGGACTCTGCCTGACGACATCTCGGCCTCCGAACCTGAGCTCCGTCACCCGGACTACCATCAGAGACCCCGTGGTCCCAGGGACTTCTTTACTCCACTCCTCTAAACGGACTGTCCTGCTAGTGCTCCGGCTACCGGGCACCTTGCCCTCGGTGAGGTGTTCAGCCCAGTGAATCCACCTCCTGGGTCTGCCCGTCCACCTGGCCCTAACAGTAAGAACAGGCCATGGATCCCGCCGAAGCACTAGCGGCCTTGCAGCAGGAACTCACACGCCAGCGCGAGACCCAGACCCGCATGCTGAACTTCATGTCTTCTGTGGATACCCGCCTGAACACGCTACAAGCGACGGCCACATCCTTGGCATCTCAGGTTTCCACTGTACAATCCACAGCCACAGCTCCCGTGGTAGCCTCCTCGGATGCTTCCAGACTTCGTTTGGCTTCACCACCCCGGTACGCCGGAGATCCCAAGACCTGCAGGGGATTCCTAAACCAGTGCTCCCTTCATTTCAAGCTGCTTCCGCACTTGTTTGCCTCCGACCAAGCCAAGGTGGCGTTTGTGATGTCACATCTAGAGGGTGAGGCACTGGCCTGGATGAACCCCTTGTGGGAAAAGGAGGACCCTGTGACTACCAACATCCAGGACTTCCTGCAGGCATTCAGAAACACCTTTGACGAACCTGGACGTGCCGCTGCATCCGCCTCATCACTCCTCAGGCTACGTCAGGGGACTACGACGATAGGGCAGTATGCCATCCGCTTCCGCACTTTGGCCTCAGAATTGGGGTGGAACAATGAAGCCCTCACCGCCGCCTTCTGGGAAGGACTCTCCAGCCGTATTAAGGACGAGCTGGCAGGTCGCGATGTTCCTTCCACCCTGGATGCCCTGATCGCACTAGCCACCCGTGTGGACCTCAGATTCCAGGAACGATCCAAAGAGGTGTCCCGTGAGAGACGTCCGATACGGCATTCCTCTCCTCCGCAGAAGCCTGCCGTACTTCAGTCAGCGTCGTCTGGTGTCTCTGTCCACGAGCCCATGCAGATTGACCGTTTGCGGCAGTCCAAACAACGCCGAGCAGAACGGCTCGCCAAGGGCCTCTGCTTCTACTGCGGAGAGGGCACACACCTTCTACGCTCCTGTCCAGAGAGGCCGGGAAACTCCAAAGCCTAGGGGTGGTAGGAGAGGCCACCCTAGGTGCTGGGACTCTCTCAGACCCGGTTACGTGGACTGTTCAAGTGAGAACGGGAGAGACGTGGTTCACGGCCGAGGCGTACCTCGATTCCGGGGCAGCAGGCAATTTCATCCAGCAGGCCACGGTGGACAAGTACCAGGTGCCTGTTACTCCACTCGACAAACCCCTCCTTCGCGGACGTCTTTGATAAAAAGGAATCAGAGGTACTTCCGCCACATCGTCCTTATGACTGTGCCATCGACCTACTCCCGGGAACTACACCACCTCGAGGACGGATATATCCGCTGTCTCCTGCTGAAACTAGGGCCATGTCTGCCTACATCACGGAGAACCTAGCAAGGGGATTCATTCGGAGGTCCTCCTCTCCTGCTGGAGTAGGCTTCTTCTTCGTTAAGAAGAAAGAGGGCGATGTACGCCCATGCATTGACTACCGGGAATAGAATCAAATCACCGTGAAAAATAAATACCCCCTGCCGCTCATCCCCGAATTGTTTGATCGGCTTAGAGGAGCTCGTGTGTTTACCAAGTTGGATCTTCGGGGTGCCTACAACCTGGTCCGCATCCGCTCTGGGGACGAATGGAAGACCGCATTCAATACTCGCGATGGGCACTATGAATACTGTGTGATGCCCTTCGGCCTCTGTAACGCACCAGCAGTGTTTCAGGAATTGGTGAACGACGTGTTCCGGGACCTTCTCTACGTCTGTGTGGTGGTGTATCTTGACGATATCCTGGTCTTCTCTCCGGACCTCCAGACCCACAGAGAGAACGTGCAGCTGGTACTACAAAGACTGAGAGAGAATCGCCTGTACGCCAAGTACGAGAAGTGTGTATTCGAGCAGTCTTCTCTTCCCTTCTTGGGTTACGTAATCTCCGATACCGGTCTGCAGATGGACCCGGAGAAGGTCTCTTCCATTCTCAACTGGCCTCCTCCTTCCGGACTGAAGGCAATCCAACGCTTTCTGGGATTCGCAAACTATTATCGTCAGTTCATCCCTCACTTCTCTGCTCTGACTGCACCTCTCTCCGCCTTGACCAAGAAGGGGGCTAATCCAAAGGACTGGTCACCTGCGGCCGATGCCGCGTTTGGCTCCCTGAAACAGGCATTTGCTTCTTCCCCTGTGCTCCACCGTCCTGAGTTAAACCGACAGTTTACCTTGGAGGTGGATGCCTCCTCCTCGGGAGCCGGAGCAGTGCTCATGCAGAAGTCCTCCTCCGGGAAGATGGTTACTTGCGGTTTCTTCTCCAAGAGCTTCTCAGCGCCTGAACGCAACTACACCATCGGTGACCGAGAGCTATTGGCAGTCAAACTGGCTCTGGAGGAATGGCGCTACCTTCTGGAGGGAGCAGTGTACCCCGTGATCATTTACACGGACCACAAGAACCTGGAATACCTGCGGTCCGCTCAGCGACTGAACCCACGGCAGGCCAGGTGGTCCTTGTTCTTTGCCAGGTTCGATTTTCAGCTCCATTTTCGACCCGTGGACAAGAATGGAAGAGCAGATGCCTTGTCCAGGTCATTCATGCCCATGGAGCAGGAGGAGGAGACATCCCAGCCCATCATCTGTCCTAGTAAGATCATTCCGGTGGCTCCTGTCACCCTGGCCCAGATACCACCTGGGAAGACCTATGTCTCTGAGACTGACAGGAGAAAAGTGTTGCACTGGGGCCATGCCTCGAAAGTAGCCGGCCATGCTGGTCAGAAGAGAACATGGAGTACAATTGTACGTCACTACTGGTGGCCATCCCTTCGCACGGACGTCGCTTCTTTTGTCTCAGCCTGCTCCTCTTGTGCCAGGAACAAGACACCCAAACACCTGCCATATGGTCGTCTTCTGCCTCTGCCTATACCCTCCGTTCCGTGGCAACACATTGCGATGGACTTTATTACGGACTTGCCCCTGTCCTCCGGACACACAGTCATATGGGTCGTGGTGGATCGGTTCTCCAAAATGGCTCATTTCGTCCCTATGGCTGGACTGCCCTCTGCCCAGGAACTCGCTGACGCTTACATACAGCACATCTTCCGGTTGCATGGCTTTCCATCACACATTGTGTCCGACAGAGGAACTCAATTTACCTCCCGCTTCTGGAGGGCTCTCTGCAAACATCTGGGAGTGACTCTGGACTTTTCTTCAGCCTACCATCCTCAGTCGAATTGCCAAGTGGAACGAGTCAATCAGATCTTGACCTCCTTCTTACGTCACTACGTCAACGCCCATCACGACGACTGGTCCACGCTTCTTCCTTGGGCTGAATTCTCCCATAACCACCACATCAGTGAGTCCTCCTCCAGCTCTCCCTTCCATGTCGTTTACGGTCTTCAGCCTTCCGTCCCATTACCTGTATCCTCTTCCTCGGATGTCCCTGCTGCTGATGCTGTAGTCCGTGACTTTTCTACAATTTGGGACTCTGTCAAGACGTCCTTTGGACGTGCTTCCCTGCGGATGAAGAGACACGCAGACAAGAGGCGTCTGGATCCCCCATGTTTCTCTCCAGGAGATCTGGTCTGGCTTGCTTCCAAGTACGTCCGATTGAAGCTACCATCATACAAGCTGGGTCCTCGCTACATCAGGCCGTTTAAGGTCATCAGCAAAATAAATGAGGTCTCCTACAAGCTGCAGCTTCCGGCCGCGATGAGAATACCCAACTCCTTCCACGTCTCCCTGCTCAAGCCGGTTGTCCTTGGTCCCTTCTCCGCTGCTGCCAGTTCTGCTCCTCCTCCTATTGCTGATGATGACATCTATGCGGTAAGGGATATCGTGGCCATGAAAACCGTACGAGGCCGACAGTTCTTCCTGGTGGACTGGGCAGGGTATGGTCCTGAGGATAGGTCCTGGGAACCCCGGGAGAATGTGGGTACTCCTCTGATACGTGCCTTCCTGTCCCGGTTGCGGGGAGGGGGGTACTGTCACGCTCCCCGGGTCCCCTGCCTTGCTTCCCGGCTCCCCTGCCTCGCTCCCCGGCTCACCTGCCACGGTCCCCGGCTTCCCTGCCTCGCTCCCCGGCTCCTCTATCAGGCGTCCCCCGCTCCACAGCCTCCAGCCCCCATCACCTGCGCTCCCCAGGCGGCTCGGTCCCCGCTCCCGGCGCCCGTCGGCAGCTCTGCTCCAGGCCGGCTCCCCTGCCTCCTGTTCACCGCTCCCTGCCCTGGCTTCTGGCACCCGGGCCTCGCGTATGCGCATTAGGGCGCGCGCGCGCGCGGTCATTGACCCTTTCTTAAAGGGCCAGTGTCCTCCAACAGGATATTGAAGGATCAGGTACTGGGTATATAGGGGGATCCTTTCCAAGTGGGCGGGGCCTGTTCTTCGTCTTTTCTAAGCTAGGAGTCAGGTCTCCTTGTGTCTGTGATATACTCACCTATCTCTCTCGTAGAGCCGATCCTGCCTCGCCAACCGGTCCTGACGATACCCGAACCCCGAACGGTGACGGCCTGCCATCCCGTCAGCTCCTGCCATCTCCGATCCCTGTGGTGACCCGTCTTCTCGCTCCATTGGTTCCGGACTCTGCCTGACGACATCTCGGCCTCCGAACCTGAGCTCCGTCACCCGGACTACCATCAGAGACCCCGTGGTCCCAGGGACTTCTTTACTCCACTCCTCTAAACGGACTGTCCTGCTAGTGCTCCGGCTACCGGGCACCTTGCCCTCGGTGAGGTGTTCAGCCCAGTGGATCCACCTCCTGGGTCTGCCCGTCCACCTGGCCCTAACACTATGATTGGTTGCAGTCAGACACGCCCCCACGATGAGTTAAAGCTGTCTCACTGCAACCAATTACAGCCGCCGGTGCAGTAAAATAGATAATTTAAAAAAAAACGGCGTGCGGTCCCCAACAATTTTGATATAGCTAAGATAAAGCCACACAGCTGAAGGCTGGTATTCTCAGGTTGGGGAGCTCCACGTTATGGGGAGCACCCCAACCTAAAAATATCAGCCAGCAGCCACCCAGAATTGCCGCATCCATTAGATGCGACAGTCCCGGGACTCTACCCGGATCATCCCGAATTGCCCTGGTGCGGTGGCAATCGAGGTAATAAGGAGTTAAATGGCAGCTTATAGCTGCCACTAAATCCTAGGTTAATCATGGCAGGCGTCTCCCCGAGATACCTTCCATGATTAACCTGTAAGTGAAAGTAAATAAACACATACACCCGAAAAAATACTTTATTTGAAATAAAAGACAAAAAAATTCCCTCTTTCACCACTTTATTAAAATCCCCAAATACCCCTCCAGGTCCGACGTAATCCACACGAGGTCCCACGACGCTTTCAACTCTGCTACATGAAGCTGATAGGGAGCGCCGTAGAACACGATCGCTCTGTGTCAGTGTCGCGGGCGGAGGAGGGGACGCCGCGCTCTCCCACTACTCGGGTCCGGCTGCCGCGGCTGCTGCTGCCTGCTGCTGCTCGGTGGCTCGAGCGATGGGCCGGATCCCGGGGACTCGAGCGGCGCTCCTCGCCCGTGAGTGAAAGGGGGTTGGTTGTTGGGATAGTTTATTGTCCGTGACGCCACCCACGGTTGTGGTGATTAAGTGGACACCACCGCTGCTCTTTCTGGGGAGCCAGGGAGTGATGGTATGGAGCAGCCAGTTGTTGGTTTGCCCCTCCGTGGGTAGGGGTTTTGGTGCTCCCGGGGTCCAGTGATTGGGTTGGTATGGTGGACAGGCGGGTATGGGGCCTGTGGAGGTGCAGGGGCGCAGGGGCAGCGCTGTGCCGCACGGCACGGAGGTACTCACTCAGCCAGTAAACACGACACAGTTCTCGGTAAACAAACGGCTGGTTGGACGGGTCCCTCGGACGGTTACGGTGCTGATGTTCCCTGCAGTTAGCGGTGACGGTCTCTTCCCTGCACCTATGTAAAGTCTTTTTGGTAGCGATGGGTTCCCACCGGTTACCCGCTCCCCGGCTTGAATATGGGCCGGAGGAGCCTCTCTCTTGCCCGCAGGCGCTGGCCCTGGGAAACTGGTGCCTTGGCGGTGGCGGTGTCTCCCCTTAACGGTCGGACTGTTGCCTTCAATCGGGACTTGGTTGTTAGGAGACAGAGGTCCCCTTCACTGACGGATTTGGCAAATTATGGCGACTCCTAGCCTTGCCGGGATCCGAAAGGCCCCTGCCCTGGTGCTGACTGTTCTTCGTATACTGCTCCGGTACCGCCGGGTCACCACCTGTCCGCGGTCCTTCCAGCAACCTCCAAGCAGTCCCCCTGCAGACTATCACCGCCGTCTGCTGACCTTGCTGTCTCAGTCCGGGGCACACACCCGGACCAACTTCAGGCTTTCTTAACTGTTCCTTTTTACTTCTTCACTCAAGCTCCTCTCCTTTGCTCCTCTACCACTTCACTTCCTTCTACTTTCACTTCCTAAACTCATCTGCCTGGTTCTCTTGCCTTCAGGGCTGTGAACTCCTCGGTGGGCGGAGCCAACCGCCTGGCCCACCCCCTGGTGTGGACATCAGTCCCTGGAGAAAGGCAACAAGGATTTTAGGTTAGCCTTGGTGTACCTGCCGGGAATGTGGGGTGCATGTGATGTTGTGACCTGTGACCCCTGGCTTGACCAGGGCGTCACATCAGCACCACGCAGCAATTGAAGTGAGCAGCGCTGTCTCCGGAGACTTCACTCAGGTAGTGCCGGTGTGTGTGCGGGGATGATGATTAGTGCGGTAGTGCTTGTGTGTGCGGGAATGATGGTGAGTGCGGTAGTGCCTGCATGTGTGCGGGGATGATGATGGGTGCGGAAGTGCTTGCGTGTGTGCGGAGATGATGATGAGTGCGGTAGTCCTTGTGTGTGCGGTGATGATGATGGGTGCGGTAGTGCTTGTGTGTGCGAGGATGATGATGGGTGCAGTAGTGCCGGGGTGTGTGCGGGGATGATGATGGGGGCGGTAGTGCCGGGGCGTGTGCGGGGATGATGATGGGAGCGGTAGTGCCGAGGTATGTGCGGTGTTGATGAGTGCGGTAGTGTTGGGGTGTGTCCGGGGATGATGGGTGCAGTAGTGCCGGGGTGTGTGCGGTATTGATGAGTGTGGTAGTGTCGGGGTGTGTGCGATCAGGGCCGGCTTCAGGTTTTTGTGGGCCCCGGGCGGAAGAGTCCCAGTGGGCCCCATAAACACGCAGACACACACATACACAGATATGTTCATATACATATTTAAAGACAAACTCACAAAATACATATAAACAGACAAATCTATACAGTCATATACACTGACATACATAGATACACGTCATACATGCCTACAGACAGACACACACAGCTCTGCTGCATACAGAAACACACACTGCTCTGCTGCATACATACAGAGACACACACTGCTCTGCTGCATACATACGGACAGACACACACACTGCTGCTTCATACATACATAGATAGACACATACTGCTCTGCTGCATACATACATACAGACACAGCTCTGCTGCATAGACACACACAGCTCTGCTGCATACATACAGACACACACAGCTCTGCTGCATACATACAGACACACTGCTCTGCTGCATACATACAGACGCACTCACACTGCTCCAGCGGCTTTTCCTCTTTTGAAAAAGCCGGCCGCCCATTATTCAATCTCGTATTCACTGCTTCCCCCGCCCACTGGAGCCTATGATTGGTTGCAGTGAGACCCGCCCCCACGCTGAGTTACAGCTGTCTCACTGCAACCAATCACAGACGCCGGTGGGCGGGTCTATACCGTGCAGTACAATAAATAAATAATTTAAAAAAAACGGCGTGTGGTCCCCCCCAATTTTGATACCAGTTAAGGTAAAGCCACACGGCTGAAGGCTGGTATTCTCAGGATGGGGAGCCCGACGTTATGGGGAGCCCCCCAGCCTAAAAATATCAGCCAGCAGCCGCCTGGAATTGCCGCATCCATTAGATGTGACAGTCCCGGGACTCAACCCGGCTCATCCCGAATTACCCTGGTGCGGTGGCAATTGAGGTAAGAGGTGTAGGCAGCAGCCCATAGCTGCCACTAAGTCCTAGGTTAATCATGGCAGGCATCTCCCCGAGATACCTTCCATGATTAACTTGTAGGTGAAAGTAAATAAACACATACACCAGAAAAAATCCTTTATTTGGAATAAAAGACAAAAAAAACCACCCTCTTTCACCACTTTATTAAAATCCCCAAATACCCCTTCAGGTCCGGCGTAATCCACATGAGGTCCCGCATCCAGCTCTGCTACATGAAACTGACAGGAGCTGCAGTAGAACACCGCCGCCCCTGTGAGCTCCACGCAGCAAATGAAGTGAATCGCGCTGTCAGCGGGGACGTCACCGAGGTAATGCCAGTGTGTGTGCGGTGATGATGAGGGCTGTAGTGTCGGGATGTGTGCGGGGATGTCGGGATGTATGCGATGATGTCGGGGTGTGTGCGGTGAAGATGTGGGTGGTAATGTCGGGATGTGTGCAGTGATGTCGGGATGTGTGCGGTGAAGATGTGGGCGGTAATGTCAGGATGTGTGCGGTAATGTTGGGATGTGTGCGGTAATGTCGGGATGTGTGCGGTGAAGATGTGTGCGGTAATGTCGGGATGTGTGCGGTGATGTCGGGATGTGTGCGGTGAAGATGTGTGCGGTAATGTCGGGATGTGTGCGGTGATGTCGGGATGTGTGCGGTGATGTCGGGATGTGTGCGGTGATGTTGGGGTGTGTGCGGTAATGTCGGGGTGTGTGCGGTAATGTCGGGGTGTGTGCGGTAATGTCGGGATGCGTGCAGTAATGTCGGGGTGCGTGCGGTGATGTCGGAATGTATGCGGTGATGTCGGGATGTGTGCGGTGATGTCGGGATGTGTGCGGTGATGTCGGGATGTGTGCGGTGATGTCGGGATGTGTGCGGTGATGTTGGGGTGTGTGCGGTAATGTCAGGGTGTGTGCGGTAATGTCGGGGTGTGTGCGGTAATGTCGGGATGTGTGCAGTAATGTCGGGGTGTGTGCGGTAATGTCGGGATGCGTGCAGTAATGTCGAGGTGCGTGCGGTGATGTCGGGATGTGTGCGGTGATGTCGGGATGTGTGCGGTGATGTCGGGATGTGTGCGGTGATGTCGGAATGTGTGCGGTGATGTCGGGATGTGTGCGGTGATGTCGGAATGTGTGCAGTGATGTCGGGATGTGTGCGGTGATGTCGGAATGTGTGCGGTGATGTCGGGATGTGTGCGGTGATGTCGGGATGTGTGCGGTAATGTGTTAGGAGGATGGTAGGAGGGAAAAGCAGCGAGGCGGGGAGAGAGTGGGTGGGCGGAGCCACGGGATACAGACCTCCCGCCCGGGGCAACGGGACAAACCCTCAAAATCGTGATAGTCCCGCTGTATCCGGGACGGTTGGGAGGTATGCAAACAGGTAGAAATGCACTGACCAATGCAAACAGGTAGAAATGCACTGACCAATATCAACAGGTAGAAATGCACCGAGCAATGCAAACAGGTAGAAATGCACTGACCAATGCAAACAGGTAGAAATGCACTGACCAATATAAACAGGTAGAAATGCACCGAGCAATGCAAACAGGTAGAAATGCACTGACCAATGCAAACAGGTAGAAATGCACTGACCAATGCAAACAGGTAGAAATGTACCGAGCAATGCAAACAAGTAGACATGCACTGAGCAATGCAAACAGGTAGAAATGCACCGACCAATGCAAACAGGTAGAAATGCACCGAGCAATGCAAACAGGTATAAATGCACTGACCAATGCAAACAGGTAGAAATGCACCGACCAATGCAAACAGGTAGAAATGCACTGAGCAATGCAAACAGGTAGAAATTCACCGACCAATGCAAACAGGTAGAAATGCACCGAGCAATGCAAACAGGTAGAAATGCACTGACCAATTCAAACAGGTAGAAATGCACTGACCAATGCAAACAGGTAGAAATGCACTGACCAATGCAAACAGGTAGAAATGCACTGACCAATGCAAACAGGTAGAAATGCACTGAGCAATGCAAACAGGTAGAAATTCACCGACCAATGCAAACAGGTAGAAATGCACCGAGCAATGCAAACAGGTAGAAATGCACTGACCAATACAAACAGGTATAAGTGCACTGACCAATGCAAACAGGTAGAAATGCACTGACCAATGCAAACAGGTAGAAATGCACTGAGCAATGCAAACAGGTAGAAATGGACCGACCAATGCAAACAGGTAGAAATGCACTGACCAATGCAAACAGGTAGAAATGCACTGAGCAATGCAAACAGGTAGAAATGCACCGACCAATGCAAACAGGTAGAAATGCAGTGAGCAATGCAAACAGGTAGAAATGCACTGAGAAATGCAAACAGGTAGAAATGCACCGACCAATGCAAACAGGTCTGGAGGCAACTGGAGAATAAGATATCATGTAACAGTAGAATAGTGACTGCAGCTCTGGAGGTGACTGGAGGATAAGATATCATGTAACAGTAGAATAGTGACTGCAGCTCTGGAGGTGACTGGAGGATAAGACACCATGTAACAGCAGAGCAGGGACTGCACCTCTGGAAGTGACTGGAGGATAAGGGTATGACTCGCCCACCCCAGGGCTGTGGGACACCCGGTGCCGGGCCGGACTAGTCCGGTTGTAGTCAGTGGTGGCTGGGCCCGGCTCCGTGGCCCTGGTGGGTGTCAGTAAAATATGTGGCTTGAATTAAAGTTTGTGTTCGTGACGCCACCTGTGGTATGCGGCTATTAAGCCGCCACTGCTGTGTGAGGCCACCGGGATGATGTTATGGCAGCAATGCTGGTACTGCTCCCCACAGGTGGAGCAATGCCCAGGGCACAGTTGGTGCTTGTGAGTGTCTATGCAGCTGAAATAACAGAGACCACTTCAAGGGTGCAGTTCAAGTTCTTTACTCACAGTTCTTGTCACAGCTGTAGGGACCCTTGGACTGCTGGGACCACTGTCAGGGACCTCCGCCGTTTCTGGGTGATTCAGAGAGTAAAAGCCGGTACTCTTCTCTTAGTGTCTCTTTCTTCTGCTGTCTTCCTTAGCCTTGCCTTTGTTAGGATGGACCTGGCTTGGCCTCCACTACAGCCTCCAGGCTGGGGGGGTCACCTGTCGGCTGATTACCCCTTTTCTGGAAGTCTGCTATGGGTTCTGGCCCTGGGAGTTTACAACGTTCCCTGGGCCTCGGTTTTTACTGTTTGGAGATGATTTTGCACTCCTCTAGTCTCGAGGGACCGTCCCCTGTCGCAGCTTGATTCCTCCACCGATGTTAATGTGGAACAGGCCACCGCAGCCTACAACTACCCGTGGCGCCTCTAGGACCTCTCCTTGGTACCTCTAGGACTGCTCGTGGTACCTCTAGGACTACCCGTGGCCCTGTGACTCCTTCTGTCTCTGTGTGGTGTCACCTGGACCTCTGGGTCCCAGGATCTTCACCAGGAAGCGTCTCCTTCTGTTTCTCTGCTCCTGTCTGACTTGGAGCTTTCTTTCCTTCTTTATTTCTTTCTTTCTTTCTTTTCTCCTCCTTGCCTGCCTCCAGCAGGCCTCCTCCTCCCTCCTTGCTCTCGTTCTTCTTCTCCAACTACATGCTCACTCTCTCACTCCCTGAGGTAGACTGACTAAACTTGACCTTCTTCTCTGTGTCTGCTCTCAGATGGCTCCTCCCACCTCCCCAGTTGCTAAGCTGTAGCCTATAGGAGCAGGGATGGGTCTTAGGGCCCCTCCCAGCATGCAGCATGGGGGGGTAACTGCCACTTTCCCTGGTCCCAGTATGTACCTAGCAATGGGTGTAGTGTGGATTTACCAGGGGACCGGAGTTCACTCTCTTCCTCTCTCAGAATGGGGCATCACACCGCTGGATGGGGTGCAATGACCTGTGGCGACGGAAGCCTCAGGGGCGCCACACTCCCCCACAGCAAATCCCAGCACGTCCTCGGGCTGAAAACAACAAAAACATGTGGAGAAACTGCAAAATTTTTGTTATGCAAAGCAATAAAACAATTAACATTTCTTCCCTTTATGGGAGGCACAGATACTTTAACGTTGCAAACTTCTTATAAAGAAACTATGTGTGCACTTTCAGTTCATTGCACAGTTTGGGCACTTCCCCCATAATTCTGGTAGGGGGCACAACGGGTGCAACTATATACATTTTCGGCTACAACAAGTCCAGTAGCCTGGCAGTTCGTTTCCTTTCAAACAACAATGGGGCAATTACTCAACCAGCCACTAAGTCCAGTGGCCTGGTTACACAGGACACATAA
Source organism: Anomaloglossus baeobatrachus (assembly GCF_048569485.1). NCBI lineage: Eukaryota > Metazoa > Chordata > Amphibia > Anura > Aromobatidae > Anomaloglossus > Anomaloglossus baeobatrachus. Next base: position 318,262,744 of record NC_134358.1, on the reverse strand, counting down.
GACATCACATTTACCGGGGCCCACATTCCAGTTCAGTGGCCCGGTACACATAAACATGGGGGGTGACATCTTCAAAAAGCATGAGGGGCAGTACATCAGGAAAGGGTGTCATTTTCGAAAAGAACATTGGGGCAGAACACAAGGGACATCTTCAAAAAGAATGAGGGGCAGACAGGGGCTATATACAGTTCAGCATCTCTTCTTACTTCTTTACATGTAGGGATTCTTCTCCGGCTCCCCACCTGGCAGCAGGTAGACAGCGGTCAGCATAGTCTGCGTCTGCTGGTCTTGGCGGGCCGCGCCTGGCATGGCGGCGGCCTGTATTGGAGTTGCTGCTGTGACCGATTCTTGACGGGCCGCACCTGGCGTGGCTGCGGCCTGGGCTTGGCGGGCCGCATCTGCGGCGTGCATTAACGTCGCCGCTGCGGCGGGATCTTGCTGATCCGAGCGGTGTATCGCTGCTGGGGCCTGAGCTGGACGGGCCGGGCTTGGCGTCGCTGCTGCGGTGTGGATGGGCGTCGCTCCAGCGGCGAAATCTTGGCGGGCCGCACCTGGCGTGGCTGCGGCCTGGATCGGCGTCGCCGTGCTGGGCATCTCTCCAGGGACCGCGGGCATGGTAGCGGGGGTTGGGGCACTCGCGCTGGCAGGGGCATTAAATGACTCACCCCTCAGCAGCATCTCCGGTGTTCTGGCCGTCGCTGCTCCGCGCGTCGCTTGCCGGATCTGCTGCATCACCTCCGCCTGCAGCCTTTCACACCACTGGTCCATCTCCCAGCCCCACCAGTCAGCGGAGTCTAGCTCTGGATCGCTGCGTGTGGATGCCATTCTCTCTGCGTCTCCTTCTGCACGATCTCCCAGCAGCAGACTCGTCGCTTCTTCTAGTAGCAGACTTTTGATGTTGCTCAGCAGCAGGCTGGTAACTTCCCGCTCCTTCATCCTGTCAGCCATCCTCCCGACCTCAGCCTTCAGCTCAGCGGCGGTCACAGGCCTGATCCAGGTAAGCTCCTCCTGGCCTCCGATTGCAGGAGCCATTTTCTCTCTCTGCTGGTCTGGCATTTTGACTTGTTCTGCCAGCCGGCCAGCTTTTCTAGGCGCCATTTCTTCTTCTCCTTCCGCCTTCTATGGCGGGCACTGCTTCGCGCTCTTTGCTTGGACAAGGGGGCGGGGCTTCTCTTCGCGCCCTTTCTTCTGGCACGCACCCCTTCTTCCCGCGTTTTGCCTCATATCGTGCCACCTCTCATTAAATGTCGGAATGAATCTGATATTTTGTGATTCATTCTGCAGTGCCCTTTTTGTTCTTCCACCTCCTTCACGCAACAACTCATTACGGGGGGCCAGATTAGCCCTTTGGTATACCCTCTTCACACACCGACCACTATAACCCCGTGCTCTAAATCTCATCTTCAAGTCATTTGCCTGATGATGAAAAGAATCGTCCCGAGAGCAAATCCGCCTAATTCTTAAGTATTGTCCAATCGGGACAGCCGAGATGGTCGAGTTGGTATGTGCCGAGGTGGCATGGAGCAATGAGTTCACAGACGTCGGCTTCCTATAGACATCCGTCTGCAAAGCCATTGCCCCATCCACAGAAATTCTAATATCTAGAAAATCAATTTCATTCGCACTGTGACTTAAGGTCAATTTGATGTTATATATATTATCATTGAGTTGGTCCTTGAACTCCCCAAGCTGAGATGGTGTGCCATGCCAAATGATGAACAGGTCATCAATGTATCTAACCCACAACTGTGCCATGGGGACAGCCCATGCACCTCCACCTTCAAACAAACCTCTCTCCCAGTACCCGAGAAAGAGGTTTGCATATGAAGGCGCACAGGCCGCGCCCATGGCATTCCCCCGCCTCTGCAGATAATGACTGGAGGATAAGACACAATGTAGCAGAATAGCAGAAGTCAAGATGTCAGTAGAATAGTGACTACAGCTTTGGAGGTGACTAGAGGATAAGTCAAGATGTCAGTAGAATAGTGACTGCAGCTCTGGAGGTGACTAAAGGATAAAACACGATGTAACAGCAGAATAGTGACTGCAGCTTTGGAGGTGAACGAAGGATAATACACCATGCAACAGCAGAATAGTGACTGCAGCTCTGGAGGTGACTGGAGGATAAAACATGATGTAACAGCAGAATAGTGATCGTAGCTTTAAAGGTCACTGGAGGATAAGATACAATGTAACAACAGAATAGTGACTACAGCTCTGGAGGTGAGTGGAGCATAAGAGATATTGTAACAGCAGAATAGTGACTGTAGCACTGGAGGAAAAGACATGATGTAACAGCAGAATAGTGACTGCAGCTTTAGAGGTGACTGGAGGATGAGATATGATGTAACAGCAGAATAGCAGAAGTCAAGTTGTCAGTAGAATAGTGACTGCAGCTCTGGAGGTGACTAGAGGATAAGTCAAGATGTCAGCAGAATAGTGACTGCAGCTTTTGAGGTGACTAAAGGATAAAACACGATGTAACAGCAGAATAGTGACTGCAGTTCTGCAGGTGAATGGAGGATAAAACACGATGTAACAGAATAGCGACTGCAGCTTTAAAGGTAACTGGAGGATAAGACCTGATGTAAAAGCAGAATAGTGACTGCAGCTCTGGAGGTGACTAGAGGATAAAACATGATGTAACAGCAGAATAGTGACCACAGCTTCAGAGATGACCGAAGGAAAAGATCTGATGAAGCAGTAGAATAGTGACTGCAGCTCTGGAGGTGACTGGAAGATAAAACACACTATAGTAATAGAATAGTGACTGCAGCTCTGGAGGTGACTGGAAGATAAGAAACTATGTAAAAACAGAATAGTGACTTCAGGTCTGGAAGTGAGTGGAGGATAAGACAATATGTAGCAGTAGAATAGTGACTGCAGCTCTGGAGTTGACTGGAGGATAAAACAAGAAGTAACAGCAGAGTAGGGACTGCAGCTCTGGAGGTGACTGTAGGATAAGACACAATACAATAGCAGAATAGTGACAGAAGCGCTGAAGGTGACTGGAGGATAAGACATGATGTAACAGCTGAATAGTGATTGCAGCTCTGGAAGTGACTTGAGAATAAGACAAAATGTAACAGCAGAATAGTGACCGCAGCTTTGGATGAAACAGAAGACTAAAATATGGTGTAACATCAGAATAGTGACTGCAGCTCTGGAGGTGACTTGAGGATAAGGCATAACAAAACTGTAGAATAGTGAATGCAGCTCTAGAGGTGAATGGAGGATCAGACATTATGTAACAGTAGAATAGTGACTGCAGCTCTGGAGGTGACTGGAGGATAAGAAAAGATGTAACAGCAGAATAAGGAATGCAGCTCTGGAAGGTACTGGAGGATAATACATGATGTAACAGCTGAATAGTGACTACGGCACTGGAGATGACTGGAAGAAAACAAATTATGTAACAGCATAATAGTGACTGCAGCTCTGGAGTTGACTGGAGGATAAAACAAGAAGTAACAGCAGAGTAGGGACTGCAGCTCTGGGGGTTACTGTAGGATAAGACACAATGCAATAGCAGAATATTGACTGCAGCTCTGAAGGTGACTGGAGGATTAGACACGATGTAACAGCAGAATAGCGACTGTAGCTCTGGAGGTGACTGGAGGATAAGACACCATGTAACAGCAGAATAAGGACTGTAGCACTGGAGGTATTTGGAGGAAAATACATGATGTACCAGCAGAATAGTGAGTGCAGCTCTGGAGTTGACTGGAAGATAAGTAATTATATAACAGCAGAATAGTGATTGCAGCCCTGGAAGTGACTTGAGGATAAGACAAGATGTAACAGCAGAATAGTGACTGCGGCTCTGGAGGTGACTGGAGGATAAAACACGATGTAACAGCAAAGCTGCAGTCACTATTCCACTGTTACATCATATCTTATGCTCCAGTCACCTCCAGAGCTGTAGTCACTATTCCACTATTATATTGTGTCTTATCGTCCATTCACCTCCCGAGCTGCAATAACTATAACTATGTTATATCTTATCCTCCAGTCACCTCCAGAGCTCCAATCACTATTTTGCTGTTACATCAGGTCTTATCCTCCAGTCACCCGCAGTGACTATTCTACAGTTATGTTATGTCTAATCCTCCAGTCACCTACAGAGCTGCAGTCACTATTCTGATTTTACATCATGTCTTAGCCTTCTGTTATCTCTAGAACTGCGCTCACTATTCTGCTATTACATTATGTCTCATCCTCCAGTCACCTCTAAAGCTTCAGTCACTATTCTGCTGCTACATCCTGTCTTATCTTACAGTCACCTCCGAGCTGAAGTCTTTATTCTGCTGTTATATCTTCTCTTATCCTCCAGTCACCTTCAGAGCTGTAGCCACTATTCTATTGCTACATACGGTAATATCTTTTCCTCTAGTCACCTCTAGAGCTGGTCACTATTCTACTGTTACATCAGGTCTTATCCTCCAGTCACCTCCAGAGCTGCGATCACTATTCTCTTGTTATATCATATATCATCCTCCAGTCACCTCTAAAGCTGTGATCACTATTCTGCTGTTACATCGTGTTTTATCCTCCCTTCACCTCCAGAGCTGCAGTCACTATTCTGCTGTTACATTGTGTTATCCTCAAGTCACCCTCAAGAGCTGCAGTCACTATTCAGCTGTTACACCGTGTCTTATCCTCCAGTCACCACCACCATAGCTGCAGTCAATATTATATTCTCCCTTATTCTCAAGTCACCTGCAGAGCGGTAGTTTCTATTCTGCTGTCACATAATATCCTCCAGACACCTCCAGAGCTGCGGTCACTATTCTGCTGTTACATCTCTATCAGATCCTCCAGTCACCTCTAAAGCTGCAATCACTATTCTGCTGTTACATCATGTCTTTTCCTCCAGTGCTACAGTCACTATTCTGCTGTTACAATATCTCTTATGCTCCAGTCACCTGCAGAGCTGCAGTCACTATTCTGCTGTTACGTTGTGTCTAATCATCCAGTCACCTCCAGAGCTGCAGTCATTATTCCACCATTACATCGTGTCTTATCGTCCAGTCACCTCCAGAGCTACAATCACTATTTTGCTGTTACATCAGGTCTTATCCTCCAGTCACCTCCAGAGCTACAATCACTATTCTATTGTTACATCAGGTCTTATCCTCCAGTCACCTGCAGTCACTATTCTAGTTATGTTATGTCTAATCATCCAGTCACCTCCAGAGCTGCAGTCACTATTTTCATTTTACATTATGTCTTAGCTTTCTGTTACCTCCAGAGCTGCGCTCACTATTCTGCTATTACATCATATCTCATCCTCCAGTCACCTCCAGAGCTGCAGTCACTATTCTGCTTTTACATCGTGTTTTATCCTCCCTTCACCTCTAGAGCTAGTCTCTATTGTGATGTTACATCGTGTCTTCTCCTCCAGTCACCTCGAGATCTGCAGTCACTATTCAGCTGTTACATTGTGTTATTCTCCAGTCACCGCCATAGGTGCAGTCAATATTCTACAGTTACATCAGGTTGTATCCTCCAATCACCTCCAGAGCTGCAGTCACTCTTCTAGTTTTGTTATGTCTCATCCTTCAGTCACCTCTAAAGCCGCGATATCTATTCTGCTGTTACATCGTGTTTTCTCCTCCAGTCACCTCCAGAGCTGCACTTTCTATTGTGCTGTAACATAATGTCTGATCCTCCAGTCACCTCCAGAGCTGCACTCACTATTCTACTGCTATATCAGGTATTATCCTTCAGTCACCTCTAAGGCTGTGGTCTCTATTCTGCAGGTGACTGGATAGTTTCACATATCCGGCTTTTCGCCGGTTTGCCGGATTCGGCGCACGCCAGTACAGTGTATAAAGTACAATGGCAGCGCGACAAGCGCCGGTCACATGCTGTCATGTGACCGGGGCATGTGACCCGGAAGTTGCGGCACTGCCATTGTACTGTATACACTGTACTGGCGTGCGCCGAATCCGGCAAACCAGCGAAAAGCCGGATATGTGAAACTATCCAGTCACCTGCAGAATAGAGACCACAGCCTTAGAGGTGACTGAAGGATAAGACCTGATATAGCAGTAGATAGATAGATAGATAGATAGATAGATAGATAGATAGATAGATAATGGATAGATAGATAGATAGATAGATAGATAGATAATGGATAGATAGATAGATAGATAGATAGAGGGATAGATAGATAATGGATAGATAGATAGATAGATGGTTTGACAAAGAGTGTAAAGCCGTTCGAAAGACCCTGAGAACAGCCTCAAACAATAAACACAGAGACCCCAACAACCCAGACCTGAGGGAAGCCTATGACACCATACAAAAGCAGTACAAAACCATCCTCAGGAGGAAGAAGCAGAGCTACATCTCTACCAAACTTAGCCAACTCCAAGACGCCCTCCAAGACAACTCCTTCTGGGAAATATATAGCCACATGGACACAAAGAGCAAGAAAAAGAATGACACCCATATCCAAAATGGCAACATCTGGCTCCAGTACTTCAGAGACCTCTACAAAGACATCCCAAAAGAAGGACTAAGCCAAGAGCAGGAAAACATAACATCAAAACTAAAGGCAATGGAAGAGAAAATCAAAAACTTCCAAAACCCACTGGACACACCAATTACATTACAGGAAGTTGCAGAGAAAACCACTTCCATAAAGTGTAAAAAATCTAGTGGTCTGGATGGAATCCCCCCAGAGATGTTGAAGTACAGCCCACCAGAAATTCAAGCTGCAATGGTTAAACTGTTCAACATTGTGCTGAGTGCTGGTTACTTCCCTCGTACCTGGAACCAAGGACTCATTACACCGATCCACAAGAGTGGGGACAGGTATGACCCTGCCAACTACAGAGGCATATGTGTCAGCAGTAACTTGGGAAAACTGTTCAACAGCATCCTAAACAAAAGGATCATCAGTTTCCTTACCGAGCACAATGTCCTGAGCAAAAGCCAAGCAGGGTTCGTGCCAAACCACCGCACCACGGACCACATCTACACCCTGCACAGTCTCATTCAGAGCCACGTCCACAATACAAAGCATGGGAAGATATACGCCTGCTTTGTAGACTTTAAAACGGCCTTTGACTCAGTCTGGCACCCGGGCTTGTTCTTAAAAATGCTGGAAAGCGGAATAGGAGGAAAGACCTACGATGTCATCAAAAGCTCCTACACCGAGAACCTCTGCAGTGTGAGTGTGAACGGTAGAAGAACGGCTTATTTCCAGCAGAGCCGAGGAGTCAGACAGGGCTGCAGCCTAAGTCCAACGCTCTTCAATATTTACATCAATGAGCTGGCTGCTGCTCTGGAATCTTCACCTGCTCCAGGTCTCACACTCCATGACGCCCAGGTGAAATTCTTGCTCTATGCAGATGACCTACTGCTGGTGTCACCAACCGAGAAAGGTCTCCAAGACAACCTACAAATTTTGGAGAAATTCAGCTCCACATGGGCACTACCGATCAATCTAAAGAAAACCAACATCATGGTGTTCCAAAAGAGAAAAAGAAGATTTGACCAGCATCCTTCATTTGTCGTAAACGGCTGCACTCTAACAGGAACAGACAAATACACCTACTTGGGCCTGGAAATTCACCAGTCAGGGAGCTTCAAACAAGCCATAGAGACCCTGAAAAACAAGGCCTGCAAAACCTTTTATGCCATCCGAAGGAAATTGTATCATCTGAAGCCACCAGTGAGGGTCTGGCTAAAAATCTTCGATTCCATCATTGCTCCAATCCTCCTGTACGGCAGCGAAGTCTGGGGCCCTCACACTTACCCAGATTGGTCAAGGTGGGATTCCAGCCCAACAGAAATATTTCACCTGGAATTCTGTAAGCACCTTCTCCAGGTCCATCGAAGCACCTCCAACAGTGCCTGTCGAGCTGAGCTGGGCAGATTCCCTCTACACCTAGCAGCTCTGAAGAGGGCACTATCATTTCAGGCTCACCTACAGAGTAGCAATCCAAGCTCCCATCACCACAAAGCTCTGATATATATACGTGGGCCAGATGAACCAGGACCCCGGGCACAGCTCTCCCAAACCCAACTGGACAAAATAACCAATCACAGCAGCCTGACAAGAACCAGAATCAGGAAGATGGTAGACGAGGGCCAGAAGAGGTACATCAGTGACTGGAGGACCGACATCAACACCTCACAGAAACTGACCACGTACCAGAGACTACAGAGAGACTACAAACTGGCCCCATATCTGGAAAAACTCCCGGACCCCAGAGACCGCAGGACCCTGAGCCGATATAGACTCAGTGCCCACAGTCTAGCCATCGAATCCGGCCGACACAAGCAGAGCTACAAGCCCAGGGAGGACAGACTGTGCCAACACTGTGACCTGGAGGCCCTGGAGGATGAAACCCACTTCCTGCTACACTGCACCAAGTACTCAGCAGTGAGGGACACTCACTTCAGGAGACTCTCCCATCTCTTCCCGGATTTCAGCTCCATGAAGGAGGAAGAGAAAACATATATCCTGCTGGGGGAAGAAGAGAGCGCAGTGGAGATAGCAGCGCGGTATGTGAGCGAATGTCATAGACTTCGAGAAAGAGAACTATGATAAGTCATGGACTTCCATAGCCCCCCATCCCAGATGTGGCCCCCCAATCCCCACCCTGGATATGCCCCATCCACCGTTACTACAGTCCCCACCCTGGATATGCCCCATCATAAGCCATGGACTTCCATAGCCTCCATCCTAGAAGAGCCCCCACAGTCCCCACCCTGGATGTGCCCCATCCATCCTTCCTACAGTCCCCACCCCCCATCCCCACAGCCCCAACCCCTAATGTACACTTGCTTTGGCAAAACTAATTTGTATTTGGTCCTGCCAATAAAGCTTATTTGATTTGATTTGATTTGATTTGATTTGATAGATAGATAGATAGATAGATAGATAGATAATGGATAGATAGATAGATAGATAGATAGATAATGGATAGATAGATAGATAGAGGGATAGATAGATAGATAATGGATAGATAGATAGATAGATAGATAATGGATAGATAGATAGATAGATAGATAGATAGATAGATAGATAGATAGATAGAAGGATCGATAGATAGCTATAGATAGATAGATAGAGGGATAGATAGAGGGATAGATAGATAGATAATGGATAGATAGATAGATAGACAGATAGCTATAGATAGATAGATAGATAGATAGATAGATAGAGGGATAGATAGAGGGATAGATAGATAATGGATAGATAGATAGATAGATAGATAGAAGGATGGATAGATAGATAGCTATAGATAGATAGATAATGGATAGATAGATAGATAGATAGATAGATAATGGATAGATAGATAGATAGAAGGATGGATAGATAGATAGATAGATAGATAGATAGCTATAGATAGATAGATAATGGATAGATAGATAGATAGATAGATAGAGGGATAGATAGATAGATAGATAATGGATAGATAGATAGATAATGGATAGATAGATAGATAGAAGGATGGATAGATAGATAGATAGAGGGATAGAGGGATAGATAGATAGATAATGGATAGATAGATAGATAGACAGATAGCTATAGATAGATAGATAGATAGATAGATAGAAGGATAGATAGAGGGATAGATAGATAGAGGGATAGATAGATAATGGATAGATAGATAGATAGATAGATAGAAGGATCGATAGATAGCTATAGATAGATAGATAGAGGGATAGATAGAGGGATAGATAGATAGATAATGGATAGATAGATAGATAGACAGATAGCTATAGATAGATAGATAGATAGAGGGATAGATAGAGGGATAGATAGATAATGGATAGATAGATAGATAGATAGAAGGATGGATAGATAGATAGCTATAGATAGATAGATAATGGATAGATAGATAGATAGATAGATAGATAATGGATAGATAGATAGATAGATAGATAGAAGGATGGATAGATAGATAGATAGCTATAGATAGATAGATAATGGATAGATAGATAGATAGATAGATAGATAGATAGATAGATAGATAGATAGATGGACTCCCATAGCCCCCCATCCCAGATGTGGCCCCCCAATCCCCACCCTGGATATGCCCCAACCACCGTTACCACAGTCCCCACCGTGGATATGCCCCATCATAAGCCATGGACTTCCATAGCCCCCATCCTAGAAGTGCCCCCACAGTCCCAGCCCCTAATGTACACTTGCTTTGGCAAAACTAATTTGTATTTGGTCCTGCCAATAAAGCTTATTTGATTTGATTTGATTTGATAGATAGATAGATAGCTATAGATAGAGGGATAGATAGAGGGATAGATAGATAGATAGATAGATAGATAGATAGATAGATAGATAATGGATAGATAGATAGATAGACAGATAGCTATAGATAGCTAGATAGATAGATAGAGGGATAGATAGATAGATAGATAGATAGATAGATAGATAGATAGATAATGGATAGATAGATAGATAGACAGATAGCTATAGATAGATAGAAGGATGGATAGATAGATAGATAGCTATAGATAGAGGGATAGCTATAGATAGAGGGATAGATAGAGGGATAGATAGATAGATAGCTATAGATAGATAGATAGAAGGATGGATAGATAGATAGATAGATAGATAGCTAAAGATAGATAGATAGAGGGATAGATAGATAGATAGATAGATAATGGATAGATAGATAATGGATAGATAGAACCTTTTATGCCATCCAAAGGAAATTGTATCATCTGAAGCCACCAGTGAGGGTCTGGCTAAAAATCTTCGATTCCATCATTGCCCCAATCCTCCTGTACGGCAGCGAAGTCTGGGGCCCTCACACTTACCCAGATTGGTCAAGGTGGGATTCCAGCCCAACAGAAATATTCCACCTGGAATTCTGTAAGCACCTTCTCCAGGTCCATCGAAGCACCTCCAACAGTGCCTGTCGAGCTGAGCTGGGCAGATTCCCTCTACACCTAGCAGCTCTGAAGAGGTCACTATCATTTCAGGCTCACCTAGGGTATGTGCGCACTAGGCGTTTTTTTCACGCTGCGTTTTTATGTGCGTTTTTGTCTCAAAAAACGCACCCACGGCTAAAAAACGCGGCAAAAACGCATGCGTTTTTGCCGCGATTTGGTGCGTTTTTTGCTGCGTTTTTGCTCACTGCGTTTTTAATCAGTGCACAATGCCATTAAAGATTGTTGATGAAAAAAAAAAAAAGTCTGATGTCATTTCCTTCTTCAAAATGTTCATTGTATGCAGGAGAGCAGACAGCTGCAGAACTAGTGTATGCAGGAGAGCAGACAGCAGCTGCAGAACTACAAGGCTCAGCATCCTCCATTCACTAGTGTATGCAGGAGAGCAGACAGCAGCTGCAGAACTACAAGGCTCAGTATCCTCCATCCAGGACTGTATGCAGTTTTTTGCCCAAAAAGAAAAAAAAAATGACATGGGCTTCGCCATATTTTTGTATGCTAGCCGGGTACAGCAGGCAGGTACGGGCTGCCCCCAACCCCCAGCTACCTATTTGTACCCGGCTGGGAACCAAAAATATAGAGAAGCCCTTTTTTTTTATTTCATGAATTTCTTGAAATAATTAAAAAAAAAAATGACGTGAGCTTCGCCTAATTTTTGAGTCCAGCCGGGTACAACTAGGCAGCTGGGGATTGGAATCCACAGTGCAGGGTGCCCCAGATTTCTGGGCACCCCCACTGTGAATTGCAGTCCGCAGCCACCCCAGAAAATGGCGCTTTCATAGAAGCGCCATCTTCTGGCGCTGTATCCAACTCTTCCAGCTGCCCTGATGCCGGGTGGCTAGCTAGGTAATAATGGAGTTAGGGCTAGCTGTATATTATCAGCTGGCCCTAAGCCCGAAATTCATGGTGTCACGCCAATATTAGACATGGCCACCATGAATTTCTAGTAATGATAAAAAAAAAACAACAACACACAGAAAAATATTTTTATTAGAAATAAAACACAACACAATTAGTGACTCCATCTTTATTGAAAATAAAATATTGAAATAAAGAACCCCCCTCCGCAGTAATCCTGGGTCAGGGTCCCGCGCCGTCCAATCCGGATCCAATATCATCTGATCGGTTTGCTGGAAGGCAAAGCGATCAGATGATGTGTCAGGTTCTAGGGGCTGAAGCACATCACACATCAGCTGATTGTATAAAAGCCGGTTATACAATCAGCTGATGCATCAGTAGAAAAAAAAATAATACTCACTTATGTGCTGTGCTGATTACCGGCAGCTCCTGCAGCGATTGATTGGACAGGAGTCTGATCCCGTCCGATCGCTGCAGGAGCTGCCGGTAATCAGCTGATGAAGTCTCCTGACGGCAGGATCAGCTGATAGCCGGCCGGGCGCAAAAAAGCCGGCGAGACTACGATCAGCTGATGCATCAGGTGACTGCATCAGGTGATCCACCGCCAGGTCCTGTAAGCAAGGTCCTGCCCCGGGGCGACTGCACACAGCCAGAGCGGCGGTACCGGGAGGAGATGGGAGCGGGCATGGCGCCGGGACCCTGCAGACAGGTGAGTATATATGACATTTTTTTTTTCTACTGTTCACTTTGGTTTTCGCCGCTGCCTCCACCTCCCGCCCAGACATGGCGCCGCACGGAGCTGACATGGCACCGGGCGGGTTGTGGATGCAGCGGTGACGGTACCGGGAGGATTCATCCTTCTGTGTTTGCCAACAGAAGGAATCCTCTTCCTGTACACGTCACTGTAGTACCCACCCCTTGCGTTTATAGCTGCGTTTTTAGTCATAGAAACGCGGCTATATGCGTTTTTCATTGCGTTGTTGAACATTCATTGAACTCAATGGGTGAAAAACGCAGTGAAAAATGCAGAAATAATTGACATGCTGCATTTTTGTGGTCACCACAAAAACGCAGCTACAAAAAAACGCTGTGTGCGGACAGCACTTATGAAAACCCATAGACATTGCTGGGGAAGCAATGTCACTGCGTTTTCAGCACAAAAACGCGGTAAAAAACGCCGCTAAAAACGCGGCAAAAACGCCTAGTGCGCACAAGGCCCTACAGAGTAGCAATCCAAGCTCCCATCACCACAAAGCTCTGATATATATACGTGGGCCAGATGAACCAGGACCCCTGGCACAGCTCTCCCAAACCCAACTGGACAAAATAACCAATCACACCAGCCTGACAAGAACCAGAATCAGGAAGATGGTAGACGAGGGCCAGGAGAGGTATGTCAGTGACTGGAGGACCGACATCAACACCTCACAGAAACTGACCACGTACCAGAGTCTACAGAGAGACTACAGACTGGCCCCACATCTGGAAAAACTCCCGGATCCCAGAGACCGCAGGACCCTGAGCCGATATAGACTCAGTGCCCACAGTCTAGCCATCGAATCCGGTCGACACAAGCAGAGCTACAAGCCCAGGGAGGACAGACTGTGCCAACACTGTGACCTGGAGGCCCTGGAGGATGAAACCCACTTCCTGCTACACTGCACCAAGCACTCAGCAGTGAGGGACACTCACTTCAGGAGACTCTCCCATCTCTTCCCGGATTTCAGCTCCATGAAGGAGGAAGAGAAAATATATATCCTGCTGGGGGAAGAAGAGAGCGCAGTGGAGATAGCAGCGCAGTATGTGAGCGAATGTCATAGACTTCGAGAAAGAGAACTATGATAAGTCATGGACTTCCATAGCCCCCCATCCCAGATGTGGCCCCCCCAATCCCCACCCTGGATATGCCCCAACCACTGTTACTACAGGCCCCACCCTGGATATGCCCCATCATAAGCCATGGACTTCCATAGCCCCCACCCTAGATGTGCCCCCACAGTCCCCACCCTGGATGTGCCCCATCCACCCTTCCTACAGACCCCACCCACCATCCCCACAGCCCCAGTCCCTAATGTACACTTGCTTTGGCAAAACTAATTTGTATTTGGTCCTGCCAATAAAGCTTATTTGATTTGAGTTGATTTGATAGATAGATAGATAATGGATAGATAGATAATGGATAGATAGATAGATAGATACATAATAGATAGATAATAGATAGATAGATAGATAGATAGATAGATAATGGATAGATAGATAATGGATAGATAGATAGATAGATAGATAGATAATGGATAGATAGATAGATAGATAGATACATAATAGATAGATAATAGATAGATCATAGATAGATAGATAGATAGATAGATAGATAGATAGATAGATAGATAGATAGATAGATAATGGATAGATAGATAGATAGATAGATAGATAATGGATAGATAGATAGATAGAAGATAGATAGATAATAGATAGATAGATAGATAGATAATGGATAGATAGATAATAGATAGATAGATAGATAATAGATAGATAGATAGATAATGGATAGATAGATAAATAGATAATAGATAGATAATAGATAGATAGATAGATACATAATAGATAGATAGATAGATAGATAATGGATAGATAGATAGATAGATAATGGATAGATAGATAATAGATAGATAGATAGATATATAATAGATAGATAGATAGATAGATAGATAGATAATAGATAGATAGATAGATGGATAGATAGATGGATAGAGGGATAGATAGATAGATAATAGATAGATAGAAAGATAGATAACAGATAGATAGATAGATAGATAATAGATAGATAGATAATAGATAGATAGATAGATAATGGATAGATAGATAGATAATAGATAGATAGATAATGGATAGATAGATAGATAATGGATAGATAGATAGATAATAGATAGATAGATAATAGATAGATAGATAGATAATGGATAGATAGATAGAGGGATGGATAGATAGATAATGGATAGATAGATAGATAGAGGGATGGATAGATAGATAATGGATAGATAGATAATAGATAGATAGATAGATAGAGGGATGGATAGATAGATAATGGATAGATAGATAGATAGAGGGATGGATAGATAATAGATAGATAGATAAATAGATAATAGATAGATAGATAATAGATAGATAGATAATGGATAGATAGATAGATAATGGATAGATAGATAGATAATAGATAGATAGATAGAGATAGATAGATAGATAATGGATAGATAGATAGAGGGATGGATAGATAGATAATGGATAGATAGATAATAGATAGATAGATAGATAGATAGATAGATAGATAGATAGAGGGATGGATAGATAATAGATAGATAGATAAATAGATAATAGATAGATAGATAATAGATAGATAGATAATAGATAGATAGATAGATAGATAGATAATGGATAGATAGATAAATAGATAATAGATAGATAATAGATAGATAATAGATAGATAGATAATGGATAGATAGATAGATAGATAATGGATAGATAGATAGATAATAGATAGATAGATAGATAGATAATAGATAGATAGATAGATAGATAGATAGATAGAGGGATGGATAGATAGATAATGGATAGATAGATAGATAGAGGGATGGATAGATAATAGATAGATAATAGATAGAATGAATGACAGGTAGAATGATAGATAGATATACACAGCACATGACATACAGGACACACAGCAGATGACGCTCACTGCAGCCGATGAGATCTGCAGATGCTGCCGGTACAGTGCGGCCATGTCTGATGTGCCGGGATGTCGCTGGCCGTTAGACGTACAGTGCCGGCACTTGGTGTAAATCTAGAGCCGGTGCCCAGGCCGCCCCTCCCCCTCCCCTTGCTCCGGTGCTCACGCCGGCCCTGACACACAGATATATTTCTTCTTACACCTGTGTGTGATGGCCGCACAATAAACCCTGCTGCTCCCTGACACGGGCTCTGAGGAGACTCCACAGATAAGACACTTTTACTGCTGAGTCTTTATGGGGACAATGATGAGTCTTAGTTTCTGTCTCCGCCGTCTGTAAAGCAGAAAGTGGCGGGTTCTGCAGAGTGCGGCCGCCATTATTCTCTTCACCTATCATCCCCTATTGGGAATGGCCATGTACCCGTCTGACCTCTGTGTCACCTCTTCTGGATTTGTTGTCTAGCCAATGACGTCACAGGCAGAATCGAGCACCAGGATCTGATTGGAGCGCAAGATTGGCGGGAAGCGCTGGTGCAGTATATAAGGGCCGAGCCCTTCCCCCCGCGCAGCAGACGCAGAGCGCTGTGAGAGTTTAACGGTGGAGGAGCCCTGTACCGGAGCTGAGGAGCCCTGTACCGGAGCTGAGGAGCCCTGTACCGGAGCTGAGGAGCCCTGTACCGGAGCTGAGGAGCCCTGTACCGGAGCTGAGGAGCCCTGTACCGGAGCTGAGGAGCCCTGTACCGGAGCTGAGGAGCCCTGTACCGGAGCTGAGGAGCCCTGTACCGGAGCTGAGGAGCCGTGTAGCGGAGGAGCAGTTTTACTGAAGCGGAGTCTTTAGCTGAAGATGGAGTCCTTTTGTAGGAAGCCGTCCTGCCGTGCGACCTATGAGTGTGAGGACTAGATCGTGGACGCACCGGAGCCGATCCCGGTGAGGAGGAGCCTGGAGCGAGGATGGGATCGGCCGGGAGCAGTGGCTCTGAGAGCTGGAGTCCTCCTGGGGGAGCCGTGCAGCTGCTGGAGCACAATGGTGAGAGCTCTTCTGTGTCGTCTGGTCTATGTCCTGTCTGTAGATGTGATTGTGTAACTCTTTATTTTCGGCCTCAGCACCACTTACGCAAGCCCACATGCTAATGCCCACATGCTAATGCCCACATGCTAATGCCCATAATTCCCCTCTGCCAGTGTGAGCCGAGGTCATGAGGAATAGAGGGGCAGCACTTCCTCTCTCTCTTTCCTTCTGCCTGTGTACATCGCACTGCGGTCGGACGACATGCAGTGCTGTGCGATGTCTCCTGCTCCCATACACTTGTATGGAGGTGTGTGAGCCGAGACTTGCTGCATTCATTGCTCAGGCCGATATGGATGAGACACCATCGCAGATGGACGCTGGAGGGAGTGCAGTCCTGTGGGAGTGGAGGCAGCCGCAGGGCAGTGACAGGGTTAATGTTACACAATCACATAAATCCTCCTGCATTTATAACTTTATAATGGGTAAAAAAATAATTATTTTATGTATTTAGCCATTAACCCGTTCATCTCAGGCAATTTTTTAGTTTTTCTCTCCCCTTCAAAGAGCCCTGACTTTATGTGTCCTCTCTATAGCCATATGAGGGCTTTTTTTTTACGGGACTAGTTGTACTGTTGATTGACTCCATTCATTCTTCCCCATATTGTACTGGAAAAAACTCTACGTGCAGTGAAACTGCAAAAAAAAGTGTAATTCCACGATAATGTTTTTGGTATATTTCCCGTGTGCCTCTATGGTAAACTGTCTGATTCCCAGTTGCTGCGAGTTCATAGATACCAAACACACTTACGTTATGTAACTGGTAAAAAAAGCCCCAGAAATCAGTCAGTAGATTTGCGCTGTTGTCGCCATTTTCCGCGACGTTCTCGTTTTTCAGGATCGGGGTGGAGCGATGTCTTATTTTTTTTGTGTCTTAGCCGACTTCTATGTGCGCACTAGAAATGTGAATTTTCTCAAGAAAATTTCTTGAGAAACTTCTGGGAGTGGAAGATTTCCGGACCTCCGGAAAAAATCCGCGGTAAATCCGCATGCGGATTAGCTGCGAATTTGCTGCGATTTTCCCGCAGGTTGTTCCCTGCCGATTTTGCAGGCTGTACTGCAGAAATCCGCAGGTACCTGCAGAAAAGAATTGACATACTCGTTTTCTCAAGAAAATCTTCTCAAGGAAATTTTTTGAGAAAAATCCGCAGTGTGCGCACAGCTATTTTTTTTTCTCATAGGATTTGCTGGGAAATGTCTGCACAAAGATTGCAGACATTTCTCAAGAAATTTCCACAGCAAATCCGCGGGTAGTGCGCACATAGCCTAATTCTATTTTTGGGTAGATACGATGTTTTGCCTGTTATTGCATTTTAACCCCCGTAATTTTTTTTTTTTTTTATTCTTTACCGATCCTATATTTTGATCAGGAATTTCTGAACGTGGAGATACCAAATGTGGATTTCCTTTTTTTTTTTTTTTTTTTTACAATTGACAGCAATAGAAAAAGCAGTAAAGCACGCTTCTTTGCTATGGCGGTTTTCCTGCCAGGAGATGCAGAATGTTTGCAGCGTCTGCACGTAGACTTAGGCTATGTGCCCACGTAGCGTATTTTCATGCAGTTGCGCTGCGTTCTGCACCGCAGTGTAAGTGCATGCGTCCTGCGTCCCCAGCACAATCTATGAAGGTTGTGCCTAATCCATGCCCACGTGGCGTATTAGAACGCAGCGCTTCAGCTGCTGCCGAAGCGCTGCGTTCTAAGAAGTGACATGTCACTTCCTTCGTGCGCTTTGCATACAACCCCCGCTGTGTCTATGGGAGAGGCTGCATCCAGAGCGCATGAAATCGGCTTTTCAGTATGCACTGTTTCTGCAGCGATTTGAAGCGCATGTGTGCTGTTCAAATCGCTGCAGAAATTTCTGCATGGACAGAACGCAACGTGGGCACATAGCCTTAGTGTTTGGCCACCTAAATAAAAAAAGGTTAACCCCTTCACGACCAATGCTATAGTATACGTATTACCCCTTTAATGTAGGGTCTCACGATGAGCCCGCATTAATAGGCTATGTGCGCACTAGAAAAGTGATTTTTCTCAAGAAAATTTCTTGAGAAACTTCTGGGAGTTGAAGATTACCGCTCCTGCGGTAAAAAACCGTACCAAAGCCGCGGGAAAAACGCATGCGCTTTTGCCACAGTTTTTCCGCAGGTTGGTCCCTGTGTTTTTTTATGCTGAACTGCAATAAATAATATAGATAATAGATAGATAATCGATAGGTAGACAGATAATGGGTAGAGGGAAAGATGGATAGATGAATAGATAGATAGATGAGAACGACCTATATAATGTCCCACCCCTCTGCATGTTGTAAGCTGGCACCCTTTAGTGACTTTCATGTGGCACTAAAGGGTGCCTAGCTTTGTATTTAGCCAAAAAATAAATAAATAAAAAAAAATATGACATGAGGTCCCCCCATCTTTTGTAGCCAGCTAGGGTAAAGCAGACGGCTGCAGCCTGCAGACCACAGCTGGCAGCTTCACCTTGGCTGGTAATCCAAAACAGAGGGCACCCCACGCTGTTATTTTACATTAACTAAATAATTTAAAACAAAAAACGTGGGGTCCCCCCCATATTGGATCATCAGCCAAGATAAAGCGGACAGCTGGGGTCTGATATTCTCAGACTAGGGAGGTCCACTGTTATTGGACACTCCCCAGCCTAAAAATAGCAGGCCGTAGCCGCCCCAGAAGTGGCGCATCCATTAGACGTGCCAATCCTGGCGCTTCGCCCCAACTCATCCCGTTGCCCTGGTGCGGTGGCAAACGGGGTAATATATGGGGTTGATGTCAGATGTGTAATGTCACCTTTCATCAAGCCCTAGGGTTAGTGATGTCACGCGTCTATCAGATACCCGACATCACCAACCCAGTCAGTAAGAAATAATAAATAGATAACAAAAAAAGTTTTATTTGAAAAAACACTCCCCACATTCCCTCTTTCACCAATTTATTGACAAGAACAATCAAATCCGGGTCCGGCGTAATACAATAAGGGGGGGTTCCCACGACGATCCATACCATAGTCACTGTCCCAGTAAGTGAAGAACAGAATGTTCCCCATTGGCTGGGAGAGTAATGCAGTGACCTGAGCCAACTTCAATAGGTCAGCCCAGGTCACTGCAGGGGATGACGAGCGCTGCCATCAGGAGGATAGATGAGATCATTACCTGCTGTGATGATCTCCTGCAGTCCTGCCATCAGCGCTGTCACTGACGTCTATGCCCGCTGCGTTGTCAGCAGTATCGCGAGAGCCCGTGACGTCACCGCTAGTGACAGTCTCGAGCCGCAGGCATAGACTGCAGTGACAGCAGTGACGTCAGGAGGCAGGAGATCGTCACAGCAGGTAATGATCTCATCTCCCCTCCTGACAGCAGCACCCGTCATCCCCGCGGCTGCACGCACTGCTGTGTGTCAGTGTCTGCCTGCGGTGCAGCGTGACAAGCTGCCTATACTGCGGGCAGACACTGACACACCGCAGGGCGGGCAGCCGCGGGGCCGGAGCGGGACACAGACTGCACGGGCACCTGGAGGTCACACAGAAGCGCTTCTGTGCGGCGTCCAGGGAGTGTGACGTCTGTGTTTACTCTTCTCCGCTTCCTCTTCCTGGCATAATGACATCACTCCCTGCAAAACCGCAGGCAGCGATGAGCATTACCGCAGGTAAATCGCGGCTATACCGGGGGTATACCGCACATCATTTGCTACCTGCGGTATACCCCTGGTATTTCGCGATTACATTACAGTGAATGGAGTGAAATACCGGGGGTATTCCGCAGGTACCTGCGGAAAAGAAGTGACATGCACATTTTCTCAAGAAATTTTCTCAAGAAAATCTTCACAAAGAATTTTCTTGAGAAAAAAACGCAGCGTGCGCACAGCTATTTTTTTTCCCCATAGGTTTTGCTGGGAAATGTCTGCAGAAAGATTTCAAACATTTCTCAAGAAATTTCCGCAGCAAAACCGCGGGTAAAACGGCCTAGTGCGTACATAGCCTTATTCACACACTCCTGTTCATATGATCAGCAGACGTGCAGGTGACAGGGGCGGGTGGATTAGAGATTCACCCAAGCTTGCTTATCCCTTAGATCGCACTTTCAAACTAACAGTGCTATCTAACGTGCTCTGGCGCAATCATAGGGCGCCAATGGGTTGCCATGACAATGTGGGGTTGGATGGTGACCCCTCTCGCTGTCATGACGTGCTTCCTGTGAATGCTGATCAGAGCCATGCTGAAGCGATTGCAGGCATAAAGTCCCCTTGAGGAAATAGTAAAATCAATAAAAAAATGTAAAAATTTTTTTTTTAAAAATATGAAGATCCTGAAAATGAGACCTCTACATATCTCAGAAAATGGTGACAAAAGCGCAGTACTTATTTGTGTAAAAAAAAACCTCCCCCCCCCTCACCACTTAGATAAGAGTAAAACCATACATGTTTGGTATCTATGAACTCATACCAACCTGGGGAATTCTATTACCATATAGTGAACACGGTAAAGGTAAATAAAAAACCATTGTGCACGTTTTTGCAATTTCACTGCACAATTTTTTCCCCTTAGCCAGTATAATATGGGGAAAAATAAGGCTACTTTCACACATCCGGTTTGAGCAGTGCGGCTCAATCCGGCTGTGAAACCTATGCAACGGATGCGGCGAAAACACCGCATCCTTTGCATAAGTTTTTACATGCGGCCCGTCCGTTTTTTTTCCGTTTGCGGCATGCTACTGAGCATGCGCAGTGGAAGAAACCGCATGCGGCGGCCGGATGCGTTTTTTTTCCGCATCGCGCCGCATCCGGCGTCCATAGGCATGCATTGAAAAATGCGCCGCAGCGGCCGGATGCTGCGCAATGCGTTTTTTGTGCCGGAGCAAAAAACGTTCCAGGCAACGTTCCATCTGGCCGCGGCATCGGCTAAATCTGCCGCATGCGGCAAAAACCGGACCGAACGCAAGCCCATGCGGCACAATACGGCACTAATGTAAGTCTATGCAAAAAAAATCCGCAACCGGCGGCAAAAAAAAACGGTTGCGGTTTTTCTGCAGAGCGCCGTATTGTGCCGCAGAGCAAAAACCGGATGTGTGAAAGTAGCCTAAATGGTGTCATTTAAAATTACAACTTGTCCCACAAAATTAAAGCCCTCGTATGGCTTTTGGATGAAGGGTTGGAATAAACGCAAAATTGCCTGGGGGTTTAAAGGGAACCTGTCACCAGTTTTTTGCTTTAAGCTGCGGCCACCACCAGTGGGCTCCTATATGCAGCATTATAACATACTATATAGAACAGCACAGGCCGCTGTGTAGAACATAGAAAACACTCTGTAATACTCACCTAAACCGGTCGCTGCGGTGAATGTGGCTCAAATGGGCGTCTTCGTCCTCCGGTGCCAGCGCCTCCTCTTTCGACCATCTTCGTCCTCCATCTTCTGAAGCCGCGGTGCATGACGCGCCCTACATCATACACACTCGCTGGCATTCAGGTCCTGAGCAGGGCAGATAAAAGTATTGTAGTGCGTATGCGTGGGACCGGCGAGTGTGTATGATGTAGGAAGCGTCATGCACACAGGCTTCAGAAGATGGAGGACGAAGATGGCCAAAAGAGGAGGCACCGGAGGACGAAGACACCCATTTGAGCCACATCCACCGCAGCAACTGTTTAGGTGAGTATTATAAAGTGTTTTTTATGTTGTACAGGATGGCCTGGGCTCTTATATACCGCATGTTAGAATGCTGTATATAAGAGCCTTGTCGTGGTGGCCGTAGCTTATAGGGCAAAAAAAGTGGTGACAGGTTCCCTTTAAGGCCGAAAACACACATCCGTTAAAACCACGTCCGTGTAAAACGGGCCGTTTTTCGGGGCCGTTTTCCGCTTTTTAGTCAGTTTTTATGGTATGTGTGGCCTGCGTGTGTATCCTGTTTGCTAGCCGTATGTGCGTGTGGAATGTCCGTGTGTGCGTGAGTGAAATAACTGACATGTGTATGTGTTGTCCGTGTGAAATGTTCCGTGTGTGTGTGATGCACAATGTCGTTGATACATGTCGGCAGACAGAGTTGCGCGATGAGAATGAACTCGGGTGAACTTCACCCGACTTCATTGTCATGCCGCGGCTCTGTCTGTATGCCGCGTACTGATTAGCGGTCACCCGTGAAGGACTCACCGGTGACCGCTAATCCCCTGAGTGACTGAATTGAGCAGCCCTCTCTCATACTTACCGTTCCCCGATCCCTGGCGCGGCACTGCACGGCTGTTATAAAAACTCCGGCGGCTTTTACTATTTTGAAAAAGCCGGCCGCTCATTAATCAATCTCGTATTCCCTGCTTTACCCGCCCACAGGCGCCTGTGATTGGTTGCAGTCACACGCCCACCACTCTGAGTGACAGCTGTGTCACTGCACCCAATCACAGCAGCCGGTGGGCGTGTCTATACTGTGCAGTAAAATAAATAAATAAATAATTAAAAATACTGGCGTGCGTTCCCACCCCCATTTTAATACCAGCCAGATAAAGCCATACGGCTTAAGGCTGGTATTCTCAGGATGGGGAGCTCCACATTATGGGGAGCCCCCCAGCCTAACAATATCAGTCAACAGCCGCCCAGAATTGCCACATACATTATATGCGACAGTTCTGGGACTGTACCCAGCTCTTCTCGATTTGCCCTGGTGCGTTGGCAAATCGGGGTAATAAGGAGTTAATGGCAGCCCATAGCTGCCACTAAATCCTAGATTAATCATGTCAGACGTCTCCCCGAGATACCTTCCATGATTAATCTGTAAGTTACAGTTAAAAAACACACACACCCGAAATATCCTTTATTAGAAATAAAAAACACTGACAAAGTCCCTCCTCACCAATTTATTAACCCCGACAAAGCTCGCCATGCCCGGCGTAATCCACGGACCTCCAGCGTCGCTTCCAGCTCTGCTGCATGAAGGTGACCGGAGCTGCAGAAGACACCGCCGCTCCTGTCAGCTCCATTCAACAAATGAGGTGAGTAGCACGATCAGCTGCTGTCAGTCAGGTAACTCACGGCCACCGCTGCATCCAGCGGTGGCCGCGATTAACCTCAGTGACAGCTCAGCTGATCGCGATACTCACCTCATTAGCTGCGTGGAGGTGACAGGAGCGGCGGTGTCTTCTGCAGCTCCGGTCACCTTCATGCAGCAGAGCTGGAAGCGACGCTGGACCATCCTGGATTACGCCAGGCATGGAGGGCTTTTTCGGGCTGAATAAAGTAGTGAATGAGGGTATTTCTTAGTGGTTTTTATTTCTAATAAATTATTTTTTCGTGTTTGTGTGTTTTTTAACTGTAACTTACAGATTAATCATGGAAGGTATCTCGGGGAGACGCCTGACATGATTAATCTAGGATTTAGTGGCAGCTATGGGCTGCCATTAACTCCTTATTACCCCGATTTGCCAACGCACCAGGGCAAATCGGGAAGAGCCGGGTACAGTCCCAGAACTGTCGCATATAATGTATGCGGCAATTCTGGGTGGCTGTTGACTGATATTGTTAGGCTGGGGGGCTCCCCATAATGTGGAGCTCCCCATCCTGAGAATACCAGCCTTCAGCCGTATGGCTTTATCTGGCTGGTATTAAAATGGGGGGGGGGGGGACGCACGCCAGTTTTTTTTAATTATTTATTTATTTTACTGCACAGTATAGACTCGCCCACCGGCTGCTGTGATTGGGTGCAGTGAGACAGCTGTCACTCAGCGTGGTGGGCGTGTGTGACTGCAACCAATCACAGGCGCCTGTGGGCGGGGAAAGCAGGGAATACGAGATTGATTAATGAGCGGCCGGCTTTTTCAAAACAGTAAAAGCCGCTGGAGTTTTTATAACAGCTGTGCAGCGCCGCGCCGGAGATCGGGGAACGGTAAGTATAAGAGAGGGGGGAACTGACCGACAGACAGCGAGAGGGACAGATAAGACAGAGAGACCGACCGACAGACATAGAGAGAGACCGACCGACCGATGGACTGAGGGAGAGAACGATACAGAAAAAGAAAAAAGACCGACATCACATGAAAAAAAGCACAAAACGTACAGGGAGCAAACAGAGATGCGTCCGTGTCACTCGGACGTGCGCACAGACCCATTGACTTTCATTGGGTCCGTGTTGCTTGCTGAAAACGGACATGCATCCGTGCAAAATGGAGACACAAACGTAGCACGCACACGGACACACGGACCTTAATGAAAATCGCACATGTGTCCTCAAATATTAAATAACATTGGTGCACGTTTGGCCGTGTCTCCGGTATATACGGAAACGGACCAAACACGCACGTTTTCTACGGATGTGTGTTGCAGGCCTAAGTGATTAAAACAAGACATACTCAGGGTATGTGTCCACGTAGCAGATTTTCTGCACACAAAACTACATATTTTGGCAGAAAAATTATCTTATGTTCACTTTTTTATGTATTGGCAATTGTGGGGTTTCCTGCGTTGTACCCCACACTCACCGCCCAGTCTCTGGCTGATGTTACAGCTGAGACCCAGCTCTCACTGCCAGGAGCGGTGCCCGTGCTACCCCCGGCAGTTTAACCCCCTAAATGCTGTCAATAGTGATTGCAGGAATCAGGAGGCAGGTAGAGGAATCGCTTGCCTCTCCCTGGAGATCAGGTCCCTGTAATGCTATCACAGGGACCTGATCGCTGCCATGGCAACCCTGGGTCATCACCATGATGACCCTGTGTTACTGAGCTATGGAGTGCCTCACAGAACATGCCTGACTGGCGAGTGCAGGACTGATATAATCCACTGCAGTGATTGAGTGCTGCAGTGGATTATCAGTGATCAGATGCAGCAAAAAACATAAAGATTTGATATGCTGCAGAATTTTATCTGTACAAAAATCTGCCACATATGCACAGCAATTCAGGATTCTCATAGACTTTGCTGAGATGCGTTTTTCCTTGCAGTATTGATTAACCCCTTAACAACCACGGGCAGTAAAGTTAAGCGGGCTTTACACGCTACAACATCGCTAGCAATTGCTAGCGATATCGAGCGTGTGAGCACCCGCCCCCGTCGTGTCTGCGATATCGTGTGTTCGCTGCCGTAGCGAACATTATCGCTACGGCAGTGTCAGACGCACTTACCTGGTCGGCGGCGGCGCTGTGACTACCGAACAATCCCTCCCTCAAGGGGGAGGGACGTTCGGCATCACAGCGATGTCACTAAGTGGCCGGCCAATCAAAGCGGAGGGGCGGAGATGAGCGGGACGTAACATCCCGCCCACCTTCCTTCTGCATTGCGGCCGGCAGCAGGTAAGGAGACGTTCCTCGCTCCTGCGGTGTCGCACACAGCGATGTGTGCTGCCGCAGGAGCGAGGAACAACATCCATAATCAACCATTACTGATTTTTGGTTTTGGGACGACCTCTCCATGGTGAATGATTTTCACCATTTTTGATTTCGCTTAAGGTCGCTGGTAAGTGTCACACGCTGCAATATCGTTAATGACGCCGGATGTGCGTCACTAACAACGTGACCCCGACGATAAAACATTAACGATATCGTAGCGTGTAAAGCCCCCTTTACATTCTAGCGCTCAGTGTTAATCCCCACCGGCTGCTGCGGGCTGCCGGTGTGGATCCGCACACATGTCAGCTGATTTGTACAGCTGAGGTGTGCCTTGCTGGCACGAGTGGAATCACTATCCACCCATACCTGTTAACTCCTTAAATCAAAATGTGACAGCGTTATTTTAATGGCGATCGCGCCAAAGCTTTACACACTGGCTGCCTCCGGAAGTCATGTGACATGATCATGTGGATTCGATGGTTGTCATGTGATGACTCCTGTAGTTCACATGACTCAGGTCCTATAACAAACAGCTGAGTACTGTAGGTTACAGAAGATGAGCATTTCTCCCGATCTGAGCAGCGCTGATCTGATCTGGAGAAAAGAATGAGCGATCAGACTGCTGATTCTTATAGCCCCCTTGGTAAAATAAGTAAGTAAAATAAAATAAAAAAAATATAAGTAAAATTATAAAAAATCTAAAAAAAGTTTTAAAGAATTAAAAAAACCTAAAAAAAAGAAGATAACTTATTAGGTGTATATTGTGTAGATGTATAAAAGGTTTCTTGGGCGAGTTAGACATGGAATGAACATTATATATGAGCATTATAGGTGTGGAATGATCATGAAATATCTGTAGATAATAATAGAATGAACGCATATGCCATATAACCAGGTGTATATTATGTTACCTGAGCATTATAGGTGTGGAATGATCATGAAATATCTGTAGATAATAGGAGAATGAACACATATGGCATATAACCAGGTGTATATTACGTTACCTGAGCATTATAGGTGTGGAATGATCATGAAATATCTGTAGATAATAGAAGAATGAACACATATGGCATATAACCAGGTGTATATTACGTTACCTGAGCATTATAGGTATGGAATGATCATGAAATATCTGTAGATAATAGGAGAATGAACACATATGGCATATAACCAGGTGTATATTACGTTACCTGAGCATTATAGGTGTGGAATGATCATGAAATATCTGTAGATAATAGGAGAATGAACACATATGGCATATAACCAGGTGTATATTACGTTACCTGAGCATTATAGGTGTGGAATGATCATGAAATATCTGTAGATAATAGGAGAATGAACACATATGGCATATAACCAGGTGTATATTATGTTACCTGAGCATTATAGGTGTGGAATGATCATGAAATATCTGTAGATAATAGGAGAATGAACACATATGGCATATAACCAGGTGTATATTACGTTACCTGAGCATTATAGGTGTAGAATGATCATGAAATATCTGTAGATAATAATAGAATGAACGCATATGGCATATAACCAGGTGTATATTGTTACCTGAGCATTATAGGTGTGGAATGATCATGAAATATACAGTGGTACCTCGCTTAACGAGTAACTCTCTTAACGAGAATTTCGCTTAACAAGCAAAGCTTTCTGTAAATTTGTAACCCGCTTTACGAGAAAGTTTTGCTGTACGAGCGAAATTCTCACCTCACACACTTCCGGTTTCGTCCATCCACCACACTCTGACCCGCACTTGCACTGTCCACACAAACACACATGTACACACACACACACACACACAGAGTACTGTATTATGCTCACCTTACCTTCCGTTCCACCGCCGGCCTCATGGTTCTTGTAGTTCCCGGGTACATCGCGGCGAACTACAAGTACCATGAGGCCGACAGTGGAACGGAAGGTAAGGTGAGCATATAATATCTGTACCTTCCGTTTCATTGCCGGTCTCCTGGGTCCTGTAGTGCGCCGCTCTGCTCCGCTCCGCTCCAGGCATCGGCATCCATAGCAACGAAGTAGGAACTTCCTGGTTCCTGTCACCGCTTGTCAAAGGCAGCGCGCTGGCCAATCAGAGGCAAGCGGCTCTGCCTTTGACGTCAGCGCTCTGGCAGGAAGTTCCGCCCTCGTTGTTATGGTAACCCGATACACAGCCCGCACCGGAGAACAGCAAGTCACAGGAGACCGGCGATGGAATGGAAGGTAAGGTGAGCATATAATATGTGTGTTTGTGTGTGTTTGTACATGTTTGTGTGTGTTTGTACATGTTTGTACATGTTTGTACATGTTTGTACATGTTTGTGTGCGTTTGTGCATGTGTGGAATGATAGCATAGGGGACCAGGATGGGACATTTAACACATTGTGGAACGGATCGTCAGCATTGCAATGATTTCCTATGGGAAACCTTGCTCTGCTGAACGAGTACCTTGATTAACAAGCACAGTCCCAGAACGGATTGTTCTCGTTAAGCAAGGTTCCACTGTATGTAGATAATAATAGAATGAACGCATATGCCATATAACCAGGTGTATATTATGTTACCTGAGCATTATAGGTGTGGAATGATCATGAAATATATGTAGATAATATGAAAATGAACGCATATGGCATATAACCATATATATATAGACCTGATTATATGGCATATGCTTTCATTTTCCTGTAATCTACTGATATTTCATGAACATTCCACACCTATAATGCTCAGGTAACATAATATGCACCTGGTTTTATGCCATATGCATTCATTTTCCTATTATCTACATATATTTCATGATCATTCCACACCTATAATGCTCAGGTAACATAATATACACCTGGTTATATGCCATATGCGTTCATTTTCCTATTATCTACAGATATTACATGATCATTCCACACCTATAATGTTCTGGTAACGTAATGTACACCTGGTTATATGGCATATGCATTCATTTTCCTATTATCTACAGATATTTCATGATCATTCCACACCTATAATGCTCAGGTAACCTAATATACACCTGGTTATATGGCATATGCGTTCATTTTCCTGTAATCTACTAATATTTCATGATCATTCCACACCTATAATGCTCAGGGAACATAATATACACCTGGTTATATGGCATATGCGTTCATTCTCCTATTATCTACATATATTTTTCCCTCACCCTATGACGGCACCACGAGAGAGGATCCGCCCATCCAGAACAGAAAACCTTCAGGTTAAAAAGGGGCGGTCCTCTCGCCGCTTCAGTTTGGTTTTCTGTCCTGGACGGATACCTCAGGATGCGGCCCTGGAGGGCCGTGGATCTTCAAGCAAGTCTTACCCGGTCCCGACGGGCGGTTCTGGCGGCGGCACGGGTCCTGCCTCGCTCCGTTCGGGTGCCTGGAGGCGCCATGGCGGACCCCCGGGCGTTGCGTCCATGAGCGGATGCAGTGCGGCAGGCAAGTACTGCAGCCTGCCGGTCCTTCTAGGGCGGCGGGGCTGCTCGCGGCCGCGTGTGCTGCACGCCGCCGCCGCCATCTTGGAGGTGTGCTTTGAGTTCGGGCGTTGCGCATGCGCAGCAGCCGCACCTGTCATGCGCTGACGTCGGCAGTGATGTCAGACCCAGGAAGTGGGTCCGGAGGCGCGGGGGGGGAGTGCTCCAGTACTCCAGTGCTCAGCTTAAAACGGAGCTCTGGGCGGCATACATGTGCTCCAGTCCTCCTTGCCTAAACGGAGGTGTTTTGTGCTTGTAGCAAACGTCCTTAGGTTCAGCTGTATGGACAAGGAGGGGCACCGTGAGGAGGACCGGCACTCGGTGCGTGAATCCTCATCCCCTCCTGCTGGCAAGAAAGTGGCAAAACCACCGGAGCGTCGCAGGAGCGACTCTGGTTCAGATGCCAGCTTGTCTAGCAAGCGTGGCACCCGGGCCGCTAAACAGACCAGAGAACCGTCTGACGGCAAAGGCGCCTCCAGAGGGAAGACTTTGATGAAAGCTCCTTCCCCAGAACCGGTACAGACCCTTCATCTCCTAGTGGGTGAGTGATCTTCGGGCATGTGTACCTGTTGTTCATTGTTTTCCTGGTGTTGTCTCCCCTCCGTCCCTGTCATACGTAGGTTAAAAAGCCACGGAAGTGTACTGCCAAATAAAATAACAGGGAATGCGCCCTCTATAACCGGGAACTGGCTCCGTCCTGGTCCAAGCGGCTCTGCAAGGACTGTATCCAGCAGACCATTTCAGATGAGACCCCTGGGTTTGCTAGTGATCCTCGTGCCATCATCCGGTCCGAAGTCCAGAGTTCTCTACAGTCCCTGAAAGAGCCTCCTCGTAAACGGCATAGACAGGCCTCCCCGGCCTCGCCATCCAGTCGATCCAAGGGAGAGTGTGGATCTTCTGGCTCGGCATCCTCTTCCTCTGACAGTGAGGCTGACGTCCACCAATGTTTCCCGGTAGAAGGCACGAGCAAACTGATTAAAGCTGTTAGGGACACTATGGGCATTACTGAGGAGAAATTGCAGCCTTCAGTCCAGGATGTCATGTTTAAGGGTCTGGAGCATAGGAAGCGCAGGACCTTCCCGGTAGTAGACAAGATACAGGCGTTGATCTCCAGGGAGTGGAAGAAACCGGATAAGCGGGGTTCTCTTCCAGGCGGCTTCAAGCGCAAGTATCCCTTTGAGGACGCTACCTGTTCCCACTGGGATAGGGCACCCAAATTGGATGTAGCAGTGGCTAAAGCATCAAAGAAGTTTTCCATTCCCTTCGAGGACATGGGATCCTTGAAGGACCCTATGGATCGGAAGTCGGATGTCTTCCTTAAAACCACATGGGAGTCCTCAGCAGGCGCTCTCCGGCCTGCCATTGCTGCTACTTGTACGGCACGGTCTCTGGCGATGTGGTTGTCCGAATTAGAGGAGAAGCTGAGGTCCAAGGTTCCTCGGGACGAGATTGTTTCTTCTCTGCCCAGACTGCAGGGAGCGGTGGCTTTCATCTCAGATGCATCAGCAGATTCCACTCGCCTGGCGGCTAAGACGGCGGCCCTTTCTAATGCGGCTCGTCGAGCCTTATGGTTGAAATGTTGCCCGGGGGATCTACAGGTTAAGTCTAAGCTGTGTTCCATTCCCTATCAGGGCGAGTTTCTTTTCGAATCGGTTCTGGACGATGTTCTTGAGAAGGCTGGGGACAGAAAAAGGAACTTTCCGGCCCCGTCCTTTCCCTCCTTCAAGCGGTCCTTTCGTAAGAAGCAGTTCACCCGTAAGTTCACCCCAAGGAATAGAAGTACCTGGTCGGATCGAAAGAAAGAAGATAAGGGTTTCTTGTTCAAGGGCCCTCCCCAATCCAAGAAGTCTTCCTAATGTCTCCCTTCCCCAGGTGGGGGGGAGATTGACCTACTTTCTTCCGGCCTGGGAACGTATTTCTTCGAGTCCATGGATTCTCAATATCATCCGATCAGGTCTGACGTTTCCATTCCGCAGTATTCCTCCCAGGCGCTTTCTCCTGACATCCCCGAGCGAACAACATGCCTTGGAGGGGGAAGTGACGTCCCTATTGCGCCGGGCGGTCCTGACGGACGTCCCATTGGCAGAAAGGGGAGAGGGGTTTTACTCCCCTCTTTTTCTGGTCGGAAAACCGGACGGCTCCTTTCGGGTCATCATAAACCTCAGAGGCCTGAACAGCCACCTGCAAATCCTGTCCTTCAAGATGGAATCGATGAAGTCCACAATCAAGTCTCTCTACCCGAATTGTCATATGACTATCCTGGATCTGAAGGACGCGTATTATCATGTTCCCATCGCTCCTCCCTTCCAGAAATATCTCAGGGTGGCGGTGATGCTCGACGGGTCGGTGCGTCATCTACAGTTCAGGGCCTTACCATTCGGCCTGGCAATTGCGCCCTCTATCTTCACGAAGCTCGTCCTGGAAATCACTGCCCACCTGTGGGAAGACAGGATTCTCATTATCCCGTATCTCGACGACTTCCTCGTGGTGGGGGATTCCACAAACCATTGTACTTCTGTGCTTCAGACTGTCTGCTCAAAGCTGGAAGGTCTCGGCTGGATTTTGAACAGGGAGAAGTCGAGGATGCTTCCAGCCACGGTGCAAGTCTTTTTGGGACTTACTTTGGACTCTCTCGTACAGGAATGTCGTCTACCACCTTCCAAAGTGGAGAAGATTCACTCTCTGGTGCAGCAGGCGGTGGCGGTTCCGCACATGTCCCTGCGACGGGCTATGTCTTTTCTGGGCTCCCTCACCTCTACTCTCCCTGCAGTTTTATGGGCTCAAGGACATACCAGAACCCTCCAGTGGGACATTTTGGGACATCAGTCGTTTCTGGGGGACAGGTTGAACAATCGGATTACTCTGAGCTCCAGCTCCATCGCCTCCCTTCACTGGTGGCTGGTTCCTGCGCACCTCACAAGGGGAGTCCCATGGTCTGTCCCGGTGTCCTGAATTGTGACCACGGATGCCAGTGTGTCCGGATGGGGGGCTCACCTGTTGGACAGTCCGATTCAAGGTCTCTGGTCACCCAGGGAGGCAGCTTCCACCTCCAATACCAGAGAGCTGCTGGCTGTGGAACGGGCCCTGACTGGACTTCTTTCACTGACTGGTCACCATACCCGGGTGTTGTCGGACAATCAGGTGACGGTGGCTTATCTGAACCATCAGGGGGGCATAAGATCCAGGTCACTTATGATGATAGCCGACAGGATACTGCTACTAGCAGAAACTCACCTTCTGTCCCTCACTGCTGCTCACATCAGGGGGAAAGACAACCTAGCGGCGGATTTTCTGAGTCGCACTCGCCTGCGCGAGGGGGAGTGGGAGCTCAACCCGTCCGTCTTCAACCTCATCGCGGCCAGGTGGGGGGTTCCAGCCATCGACCTTTTTTCCACCAAACAGAACAGGAAGGTTCCTCAGTTCTGCTCTCTCAATCCCAAGGAACTTCCGTATGCTGTGGACGCCCTGTCAATCCCGTGGGACTTTCCCCTAGCTTATGCATTTCCCCCACTGGTCCTTCTCCCCGCAGTCCTGAAAAAAATCAGGGACGACGAGGCCAGAGTCCTTCTGATTGCTCCCTTCTGGCCAAAGCGACCATGGTTTTTTTGGCTGGTTCGGATGTCTCTGACCGACCCGTG
Organism: Anomaloglossus baeobatrachus; assembly: GCF_048569485.1. Classification (NCBI taxonomy): domain Eukaryota; kingdom Metazoa; phylum Chordata; class Amphibia; order Anura; family Aromobatidae; genus Anomaloglossus; species Anomaloglossus baeobatrachus. The sequence goes on along the minus strand of NC_134358.1, from coordinate 318,229,727 downwards.
GGTCCTCCCGAAACTTCCGAATCTCCTGTCCCAGGGACCTGTGTACCATCCTCCGACTGTCAAGTTGCACCTGACGGCATGGAATTTGAGAGGGCGTTACTGATCACTAAGGGGTTTTCCCCCAATTTAGTTTCCACACTGTTAGGTTGTAGAAAGCCTGTGACGACCAAGATCTACTGTAGTACTTGGAAAAAGTTCTTATCTTCCTCGGGGGCTAGTGTAACTGGGGAGGTTCCCATCGGTCCCATCCTGGAGTTCCTGCAGTGCGGGTTGGACAAGGGGTTGGCGGTTAGCACACTCAAGGTCCAGATCTCCGCGTTAGCGGCACTCTACAATTATGATGTCGCGGGGAACCCTTGGGTGGCTCGGTTTATCAGGGCTAGTTCGCGCCAGCGTCCTAGACGGGTAGTCTCCCTCCCCCCTTGGGACCTTAACCTGGTTTTGGGGGCCCTGACGGATCCTCCGTTCAAGCCCCTTGACTCCATATCTGTTAAATGTCTTTCCCTTAAGACGGTCCTCCTGGTAGCCCTGACCTCTGCCCGTAGGATTAGCGACATTCAGGCCCTTTCTATTGACCCGCCTTACACTCAAATACTGGACGATAGGGTAGTTTTGCGCCCTGACCCTGCGTACCTTCCCAAGGTTGTTTCTCAGTTTCATACGTCCCAGGAGATTGTATTGCCATCCTTTTGCACTAACCCGACGCGTGCGGAGGAAAGGCGTTGGCATTGTCTGGATGTACGTCGTTGTCTCATCCAGTATCTTCTTGTCACCAGTTCCTGGAGGAGGGACAAGTCTCTGTTTGTCTCTTTCCAGGGGCCTCAAAAGGGGGTTAAGTGTTCCAAATCCACGCTGGCCAGGTGGATTAGGGACGCCATTGAGTTAGCTTACACGGCTAGGGGTGCTGCTGTTCCGGTGGATCTGAAGGCACATTCCACGCGAGCTGTAGCATCATCTTGGGCAGAACGGGCGGATGTTTCCATTGCTCAAATTTGTAAAGCTGCCACATGGTCCTCACCCTCGACCTTTTATAAGTATTATAGGTTGGATCTTTCCTTCTCCGACCTCACCTTTTGGGAGGCGTGTTCTACAGGCTGTGGTCCCTCCCTAATTTTTCTTTCGCTTTAATTCTCTCGTTACGTCAAAGGGTGAGGGAAAAATACGTAATTACTTACCGGTAATGTGTTTTTTCCGAACCCATGACGGCACCCTTATATTCCCACCCTGCACTGGGGATTGTTGGTTGGTTCACCTTCCTTTCTTCCTTCTTCCACAATTTTTTCTGGTGGTGGCCTTCTACTAACCTGTTGGGTTTTTTTTTGGAGGTCCTCTCATGCTCTGTAATCAAACTGAAGTGGCGAGAGGACCGCCCCTTTTCTTCGGCGCTCTATTGGGAGACCCAGACGATTGGGTGTATAGCACTGCCTCCGGAGGCCACACAAAGCAATTACACTAAAAAGTGTAAGGCCCCTCCCCTTCTGGCTATACACCCCCAGTGGGATCACTGGCTCACCAGTTTTCTGCTTTGTGCGAAGGAGGTCAGACATCCACGCATAGCTCCACTGTTTAGTCAGCAGTAGCTGCTGACTATATCGGATGGAAGAAAAGAGGGCCCATACTAGGGCCCCCAGCATGCTCCCTTCTCACCCCACTTGCGGTTTGTAAGGTTGAGGTACCCATTGCGGGTACGGAGGCTGGAGCCCACATGCTGTTTTCCTTCCCCATCCCCCTGAGGGGCTCTGAGGAAGTGGGATCTTACCGGCCACCAAGCCCTGAGGCTGAGCCCTGAGGCACAGACCCATAGAACCTGCTGGATGTGGAGCGGGAGTGCCGTTCAGGGACAAGGCCCTGCAACTTTCAGGTACTCTGTGTCCCCGTATGGCAGGCCACGCACACTCCAGGCTTGCTGGGTGTGCTAGTGCGCCGGGGACTGTAGCGCTGTGCGCTGGGCTTATAGTCCCCGCAGATTTCTGGGGGACTTTATGTGTGTGGATCGCCGCGCCGACCGCCCCTGGAGCGGCGGCGCAGCTGCGACTTGTAGTGCGCCGGGGTCGCGCCGACCGCGCTTTTACGGCGGCGACGCTTCTAACTTTAGTCCCCGGCTTTCTGCGGCCTAGCTCCGCTTCGTTAACGCCCCCACCCTGTCAATCAGGGTAGGGGAGAGACGTTATTCAATCAGCAGCGCCGAGGGCTGGGGCACGATTTACATGCTCCAGCCCTCTCACTGAGCACAGTAGACACAGGCTTCGCGCTTTTTCTCTGTGCACGCCCTAGGCCCGCCCCCAGGCTTGCAGCTCCCCAGGACGCCGGCAGCCATTATACACATGCAGTCTGGCTGGAGAACACACGCAGGCTCTGGGGGACCCAGGCTAAGGGGTTCTGGCGACCACACACCCGCACTCAGCGGGCGGTAAGCAGCACATACGTGCAGCCCCTCTAGTGCCACAGTGTTATATTTGTCACTGTACATAGACACTGCTGTGTCTAGATATATTTAATACTGCACTGTAAGGTCGCTTCTTGGCTGTACACCCTATATTGCTTGAGGAGACAACAGCATGTCATCCGCAAAACGCAAGGGTGCCAAGGCACGGGCTGTATACACTACTTGTACAGCATGTGGGGCTAATCTACCAGCAGGCTCCAACGACTCTCATTGTGTGCAATGTTCAGTCCCAGTGGCACTTCGTCAGCCAGAGCCTACTGTGGTGGTAGCCCAGGCAGAGACGCCTGTGAACCCTGCCCCGGTGACGGGGACAGAATTTGCAGTCTTCGCTGATAAAATGTCTGTGACCATGACAAAAATCCTGGAAACCTTGCAGTCCAGGCCAGTTGCTCAGACCATAGACACTGCTGTGTCTATGTTCCCCGGTCCCCCTCAGTTGGAACTAATCCGTACTTCAAGGGGGTCCCAGGCATCACAGGCTGAGGGCTCTGACTCCGATGACAGTCCCAGCCCGCCTAAGCGAGCTCGCTGGGAGAGACCCTCCACGTCATCACGTGGATCAGGGTCTCAGCGAGAAGGGTCCCTATATGAGGGTTCAGAGGTGGGTGATCAGGAGTCTTGTCCTGACGCCGCACTCAATTTGGATACGCCAGATGGTGACGCCATGGTAAATGACCTTATAGCGGCCATCAATAGGCTGTTGGATATTTCTCCCCCAGCCCCTTCTGCAGAGGAGGCAGCTGCACAGCAGGAGAAATTCCATTTCCTGTATCCCAAGCGTAAAATGAGTACTTTTCTGGACCACTCTGACTTCAGAGAATCCATCCAGAAACATAATACTTATCCGGACAAGCGTTTTTCTAAACGCCTTAAGGATACACGGTATCCTTTTCCCCCTGACGTGGTCAAACGCTGGACCCAGTGTCCAAAAGTGGACCCTCCAATATCCAGGCTTGCAGCTAGATCCATAGTTGCAGTGGAGGATGGGGCTTCACTTAAAGATGCCAATGACAGACAGATGGACCTTTGGTTGAAATCTGTCTATGAAGCTATCGGCGCGTCGTTTGCTCCAGCATTCGCGGCCGTGTGGGCGCTCCAAGCTATTTCAGCTGGTCTGGCACAGGTGGACTCTCTCATACGTCCAGCAGTGCCGCAAGTGGCGTCCCTAACTACGCAAATGTCTGCGTTTGCGACCTACGCTATCAATGCGGTACTGGACTCTACGAGCCGTACCTCAATGGCTTTTGCCAACTCTGTAGTTTTGCGCAGAGCCTTGTGGTTAAAGGAATGGAAAGCAGATTCTGCTTCTAAAAAATGTTTAACCAGCTTGCCATTATCTGGAGACAGACTGTTTGGTGAGCAATTGGCGGAAATCATCAAACAGTCCAAAGGTAAGGACTCCTCCTTACCCCAGCCCAGATCAAGCAAACCTCCACAGAGGAAGTGGCAGTCAAAGTTTCGGTCCTTTCGAGGCTCGGGCAAGCCCCAATTCTCCTCGTCCAAAGGGACTCAGAAAGAGCAAAGGAGCTCTGATTCATGGCGGGCTCACTCACGCCCCAAGAAAGCAACCGGAGGTACCACTTCCAAGGCGGCTGCCTCATGACTTTCGGCCGCCTCCCTCCGCATCCTCGGTCGGCAGGCTCTCCCGCTTTTGCGACATTTGGCTGCCACAGGTCAAAGACCGGTGGGTAACAGACATTTTGTCTCACGGGTACAGGATAGAGTTCAGTTCTCGTCCTCCGCCTCGGTTCTTCAGAACTTCCCCACATCCCGACCGAGCAGATGCCCTTCTGCAGGCGGTGAATTCTCTAAGAGCAGAAGGAGTGGTGGTCCCTGTTCCTATTCAGGAACGAGGTCTAGGTTTTTACTCCAATCTCTTTGTGGTGCCAAAAAAGGACGGCTCATTCCGTCCTGTTCTGGACCTAAAACTGCTCAACAAGCATGTCAACGCCAGGCGGTTCCGGATGGAATCCCTCCGCTCAGTCATTGCCTCAATGTCTCAAGGAGATTTCCTAGCATCAATAGACATCAAGGATGCTTATCTCCACGTGCCGATTGCTACAGAGCACCAACGCTTTCTACGCTTCGTGATAAGAGACGACCATCTTCAGTTCGTAGCTCTGCCATTTGGTCTAGCGACAGCCCCACGGGTGTTCACCAAGATCATGGCGGCAGTGGTAGCAGTCTTGCACTCTCAGGGACACTCTGTGATCCCTTACTTGGACGATCTACTGATCAAGGCACCCTCTCAAGAGGCATGCCAACTCAGCTTGACTGTTGCACTGGAGACTCTCCAGACGTTCGGGTGGATCATCAACTTCTCAAAGTCAAATCTGTCACCGACCCAATCACTAACGTATCTTGGCATGGAGTTTCATACTCTCTCAGCGATAGTGAAGCTTCCGCTGGACAAGCAGAGGTCACTGCAGACTGGGGTGCAGGCTCTCCTTCAAAGTCTGTCGCACTCCTTAAGACGCCTCATGCACTTCCTCGGGAAGATGGTGGCGGCAATGGAAGCGGTTCCGTTTGCGCAGTTTCATCTGCGCCCACTTCAATGGGACATTCTCCGCCAATGGGACGGGAAGTCAACATCCCTGGACAGGAAAGTCTCCCTTTCCCAGACGGCCAAGGACTCTCTGCAGTGGTGGCTTCTTCCCACCTCATTATCACAGGGAAGATCCTTCCTACCCCCATCCTGGGCGGTGGTCACGACAGACGCGAGTCTGTCAGGGTGGGGAGCAGTATTTCTCCACCACAGGGCTCAGGGTATGTGGACCCAGCAGGAGTCCACCCTTCAGATCAATGTTCTGGAAATCAGAGCAGTGTATCTTGCCCTACTAGCCTTCCAGCAGTGGCTGGAAGGAAGGCAGATCCGAATTCAGTCGGACAACTCCACAGCGGTGGCATACATCAACCACCAAGGGGGGACACGCAGTCGGCAAGCCTTCCAGGAAGTCCAGCGGATTCTGATGTGGGTGGAAGCCACAGCCTCCACCATATCCGCAGTTCACATCCCCGGCGTAGAAAACTGGGAAGCAGACTTCCTCAGTCGCCAGGGCATGGACGCAGGGGAATTGTCCCTTCACCCAGACGTGTTTCAGGAAATCTGTCACCGCTGGGGGGTGCCGGACGTCGATCTAATGGCGTCACGGCACAACAACAAGGTCCCAACCTTCATGGCACGGTCTCGCGATCAAAGAGCGCTGGCGGCAGACGCCCTAGTGCAAGATTGGTCGCAGTTCCGGCTCCCTTATGTGTTTCCACCTCTGGCACTCTTGCCCAGAGTGCTACGCAAGATCAGATCCGATTGCAGCCGCGTCATACTTGTCGCCCCAGACTGGCCGAGGAGGGCGTGGTACCCGGATCTGTGGCAGCTCACGGTCGGCCAACCGTGGGCACTACCAGACCGACCAGACTTACTGTCCCAAGGGCCGTTTTTCCATCGGAATTCTGCGGCCCTGAACCTGACTGTGTGGCCATTGAGTCCTGGATCCTAGCGTCTTCAGGATTGTCCCAAGGGGTCGTTGCCACCATGAGACAGGCTAGGAAGCCCACGTCCGCTAAGATCTACCACAGAACGTGGAGGATATTCTTATCCTGGTGCTCTGCTCAGGGAGTGTCTCCCTGGCCATTTGCATTGCCTACCTTTCTTTCTTTCCTGCAATCTGGGTTAGAAAAAGGTTTGTCGCTCGGCTCCCTTAAAGGTCAGGTCTCGGCGCTATCCGTCTTTTTTCAGAGGCGTTTGGCACGCCTTCCTAAGGTGCGCACGTTCCTACAGGGGGTTTGCCATATCGTACCCCCGTACAAGCGGCCGTTAGATCCATGGGATCGGAACAGGGTACTAGTTGCCCTCCAGAAGCCGCCCTTCGAGCCTCTGAGGGAGGTTTCACTTTCTAGGCTGTCACAGAAAGTGGCTTTTCTGGTAGCGATCACGTCTCTTCGGAGAGTGTCTGAGCTAGCAGCGCTGTCATCCAAGGCTCCCTTCCTGGTCTTCCACCAGGACAAGGTAGTGCTGCGCCCCATTCAGGAGTTTCTCCCGAAGGTGGTATCCTCTTTTCATCTTAATCAGGATATCTCTTTGCCTTCGTTTTGTCCTCATGCAGTTCATCGGTATGAGAAGGATTTACATTTGTTAGATCTGGTGAGAGCACTCAGAATCTACATTTCCCGCACGGCGCCCTTGCGCCGTTCGGATGCACTCTTTGTCCTTGTCGCTGGTAAGCGCAAAGGGTCGCAGGCTTCTAAGGCCACCCTGGCTCGATGGATCAAAGAACCAATACTTGAAGCCTACCGTTCTGCTGGGCTTCCGGTTCCGTCAGGGCTGAAGGCCCATTCTACCAGAGCCGTGGGTGCATCCTGGGCATTACGACACCAGGCTACGGCTCAACAGGTGTGCCAGGCAGCTACCTGGTCGAGTCTGCACACTTTCACCAAACATTATCAGGTGCATACCTATGCTTCGGCGGACGCCAGCCTAGGTAGAAGAGTCCTGCAGGCGGCAGTTGCCTCCCCGTAGGGGAGGGCTGTCTTGCAGCTCTAACATGAGGTATTTCTTTACCCACCCAGGGACAGCTTTTGGATGTCCCAATCGTCTGGGTCTCCCAATAGAGCGCCGAAGAAGAAGGGAATTTTGTTACTTACCGTAAATTCCTTTTCTTCTAGCTCTTATTGGGAGACCCAGCACCCGCCCTGTTGTCCTTCGGGATTTTTGGTTTGTTTGCGGGTACACATGTTGTTCATGTTGAACGGTTTTCAGTTCTCCGATGTTACTCGGAGTGAATTTGTTTAAACCAGTTATTGGCTTTCCTCCTTCTTGCTTTTGCACTAAAACTGGTGAGCCAGTGATCCCACTGGGGGTGTATAGCCAGAAGGGGAGGGGCCTTACACTTTTTAGTGTAATTGCTTTGTGTGGCCTCCGGAGGCAGTGCTATACACCCAATCGTCTGGGTCTCCCAATAAGAGCTAGAAGAAAAGGAATTTACGGTAAGTAACAAAATTCCCTTCTTTAACCTGAAGGTTTCCTGTCCTGGATGGGCGGATCCTCTCTCGTGGTGCCATCATGGGTTCGGAAAAAACAAATTACCGGTAAGTAATTACGTATTTCATGATCATTCCACACCTATAATGCTCAGGTAACGTAATATACACCTGGTTATATGCTATATTATTATTATTATTTATTATTATAGCGCCATTTATTCCATGGTGATTTACAAGTGAGAGAGGTTATACGTACAACAATCATTAACAGTACAAGACAGACTGGTATAGGAGGAGAGAGGACCCTGCCCGCGAGGGCTCACAGTCTACAGGGAATGGGTGATGGTACAATAGGTGAGGACAGAGCTGGTTGCGCAGTGGTCTACTGGACTGAGGGCTATTGTAGGTTGTAGGCTTGTTGGAAGAGGTGGGTCTTGAGGTTCCTCTTGAAGCTTTCCACGGTAGTGGAGAGTCTGATGTGCTGAGGTAGAGCGTTCCAGAGTATGGGGGAAGCACGGGAGAAATCTTGTACGCGATTGTGGGAAGAGGAGATAAGAGAGGAGCAGAGAAGGAGATCTTGTGAGGATCTGAGGTTGCGTGCAGGTAGGTACCGGGACACTAGGTCACAGATGTAGGGAGGAGACAGGTTGTTTCATGGCTTTGTATGTCATGGTTAATGTTTTGAACTGGAGTCGTTGGGCGATGGGAAGCCAGTGAAGGGATTGGCAGAGTGGCGAGGCTGGGGAGTAGCGAGGGGAGAGGTGGATTAAGCGGGCTGCAGAGTTTAGGATAGATTGGAGGGGTGCAAGAGTGTTGGAAGGGAGGCCAGAGAGCAGGAGGTTGCAGTAGTCGAGGCGGGAGATGATGAGGGCATGCACTAATGTTTTTGCAGATTCTTGGTTAAGGAAAGCACGTTCATTCTCCTATTATCTACATATATTTCATGATCATTCCACACCTATAATGCTCAGGTAACATAATATACACCTGGTTATATGCCATATGCATTCATTTTCCTATTTACATATATTTCATGATCATTCCACACCTATAATGCACAGGTAACGTAATATACACCTGGTTATATGCCATAAGCGTTAATTTTCCTATTATCTACATATATTTCATGATCATTCCACACCTATAATGCTCAGGTAACGTAATATACACCTGGTTATATGCCATAAGCGTTCATTTTCCTATTATCTACAGATATTTCATGATCATTCCATACCTATAATGCTCAGGTAACATAATATACACCTGGTTATATGCCATATGCGTTCATTCTATTATCTACAGATATTTCCTGATCATTCCACACCTATAATGCTCATATATAATGTTCATTCCATGTCTAACTTGCCCATGAAACCTTTTATACATGTACATAATATACACCTAATAAGTTATTATCCTCATTCTTTTTATTTATTCCTTTTCATCATACTTTTTAGTATGTCCCAAAAAAACCCCTAAAAGTTCAAATCATCCCCTTTCGCCCCATTGAAAATTAAAGGGTTAAAAAAATATAAACACATTTGGTATTGCCGCTTGCAGAAATACCCGATCAAAGTATAAAATCAATTAATCTGATCGGTAAACAATGTAGCGGTAAAAAAATGCCAAAAATACGTTTTTTGATCGCTGCAAACTTTGCGCAAAATACAATAACAGGCGATGAAAAGGTAGCATCTGCACAAAAATGGTACCGTTAAAAACGTCAGCTCAAGACGCAAAAAATAAGCCATCACTGAGCCATAGATCCTGAAAAATGAGAACGCTACGGGTCGCGTAAAATGGTGCAAAATGTATGCCACTTTTTTGGACAAACTTCTGATTTTTTTTTAACTCCTTAGATGAAAGTAAACCTATACATATTTGGTGTCTATAAACTTGCACCGACCTCGGGCATCACACCAACACCTCAGTTTTACCATATAGTCAACAGTGAATAAAATATCTCAAAAACAATTGTGTATTCGCACTTTTTTCTTTGTCGCTCCTAATTGGGAGACCCAGACAATTGGGTGTATAGCTACTGCCTCCGGAGGCCGCACAAAGTACTACACTTAAAAGTGTAAGGCCCCTCCCCTTCTGGCTATACACCCCCCCGTGGGATCACGGGTTCCTCAGTTTTTGCTTTGTGCGAAGGAGGTCAGACACGCACGCATAGCTCCACTGTTTAGTCAGCAGCAGCTGCTGACTATGTCGGATGGAAGAAAAGAGGGCCCATACAGGGCCCCCAGCATGCTCCCTTCTCACCCCACTTTCTGTCGGCGGTGTTTGTTAAGGTTGAGGTACCCATTGCGGGTACGGAGGCTGGAGCCCACATGCTGATTCCTTCCCCATCCCCATTAGGGTTCCGGGTGAAGTGGGACTTTACCGGTCTCCAGGCACTGAGACCGTGCTCCATCCGCAGCCCCTGGAGAAGCCGCTGGATATGGAGCTGAGTATCGTCAGGGACAGGCCCTGCTCCGTCAAGGTACTCTGTGTCCCCGTGCATACCGCGCGCACACCGCAGCATGGCTGGGTGTGTTAGTGCGCCGGGGACATCAGCGCTGCTGAGCTTGTGCCATTTCCTCACTACAGCTTGGCTGAGTGGGTAGACTTAGGGCGAACGGTCGCGCCGGCCGCTGGGGTCAGTCACACTGCGACGCGGCTGGGACTTGTGGTGCGCCGGGGACTTCCGCGCTGGCCGTGCATATATCACGGCCGCGCTTATTACTACAGTCCCCGGCTTTTGCGGCCTAGTTCGTCTCGTTCCCGCCTCCGCACCTGCCAGTCAGGAGGAGGGCGGGACGCCGTACAGAGCATCAGTGCTGAGGGCTGGAGTCTGTTTTACATACTCCAGCCCTCACACCAGGCACAGTAGGACGCAGTTTCCCGCACTTTGTTTGTGGCACGCCCACGGTCCGCCCCTCTTCACAGGACGCCGGCAGCCATTCCTGTCTGCACGCTGAGCTGGAGAGGGGAGCCTGGGAGACCCAGACACGGGATTCTACGACCTCATACCCGCTTTTCAGCGGGCGGTAAGCAGCCCTCAAGGGCTCACCCCCACTTGTGCCGTTGTGTACTTGGTATTTTGTGTTTGCAAATACTTTTCACTGTACGGTCGCTGGTGATTCTCGGCTATATACCCTCCTAGATTGCAAGGAGGCAACAGCATGTCGTCCGTTAAACGCAAGGGTGCCAAGGCACAGACTTTATATGCTGCCTGTACCGCATGTGGGGCTGCTCTACCGGCAGGTTCCACTGACCCCCATTGTGTGCAGTGCTCGGCCCCTGCAGCACTTGCTCAGCCGGGGCCTCTGCTAGACGTGACCCAGGGTGTACCACCTGTGAATGCTGTCCAGGTGACAGGAACGGAGTTTGCAGCTTTTGCTGATAGATTGTCTATGACGATGTCTAAGATTCTTGAAACATTGCAGTCTAGACCAGTAACTCAGACCACGGACACTGTTGAATCATTGCTCCCTGGTCCCCCTCAGCTGGAACACTTCCGGGCTCCGGGGGTGTCACATGCACCCCAGGGTGACGGCTCTGACTCGGACGACAGTCCCAGACTATGAGGGGCCCTCAACTTCGTCTCACTGGTCAGGTTCCCAGCGGGATGAATCTATGGGTGATGAGGCGGATGTAACTGATCAGGATTCTGATCCTGGGACCGCTCTCAATCTGGATACACCGGATGGTGACGCCATAGTGAATGATCTTATAGCGTCCATCAATAAGATGTTAGATATTTCTCCGCCAGCTCCTCCTGCGGAGGAGTCAGCTTCACAGCATGAGAAATTCCATTTCAGATATCCCAAGCGTAAATTAAGCTCTTTTCTGGACCACTCTGACTTTAGAGACGCAATCCAGAAACACCACGCTTATCCTGATAAGCGGTTTTCCAAACGGCTTAAAGATACACGCTATCCTTTTCCCCCTGACGTGGTCAAGGGCTGGACCCAGTGTCCCAAGGTGGACCCTCCAATCTCCAGGCTTGCAGCTAGATCCTTAGTTGCAGTGGAAGATGGAGCGGCACTTAAAGATGCCACTGACAGACAGATGGAGCTCTGGTTGAAATCCATCTATGAGGCTATCGGCGCGTCTTTGGCTCCAGCATTCGCAGCCGTATGGGCACTCCAAGCTATTTCAGCTGGGCTTACACAAGTCGACACTGTCACACGTACATCTGCTCCGCAGGTGGCACCATTGACCTCTCAGATGTCTGCATTCGCGTCTTACGCGATTAATGCTGTCCTAGACTCTACGAGCCGTACGGCGGTGGCCTCAGCCAACTCCGTAGTTTTACGCAGAGCCTTGTGGTTGAGAGAATGGAAGGCAGATTCTGCTTCCAAGAAGTGCTTAACCAGTTTGCCTTTTTCTCGTGACCGATTGTTTGGTGAGCGTTTGGATGAAATCATTAAACACTCCAAGGGTAAGGATTCATCCTTACCTCAACACAGACAAAACAAACCCCAACAAAGGAGGGGTCAGTCTGGTTTTCGGTCCTTTCGAGGCTCAGGCAGGTCCCAATTCTCCTCGTCTAAGAGGACTCAAAAGGATCAGAGAGGCTCAGATTCTTGGCGGACTCAATCACGCCCAAAAAAGACAGCAGGAAGAACCGTCACCAAGACGGCTTCCTCATGACTCTCAGTCTCCTCTTTCCGCATCCTCGGTCGGTGGCAGGCTCTCCCGCTTTGGCGACATTTGGCTGTCACAGGTCAAGGACCGTTGGGTGAGAGACATTCTGTCTCACGGGTACAGGATAGAGTTCAGCTCTCGTCCTCCAACTCGTTTCTTCAGAACTTCTCCACCGCCCGACCGGGCCGATGCTCTGCTGCAGGCGGTGGCCGCTCTAAAGGCGGAAGGAGTGGTGACTTCCGTTCCTCTTCAGGAACAAGGTCACGGTTTTTACTCCAATTTGTTTGTGGTGCCAAAGAAGGACGGGTCGTTTCGTCCCGTCCTGGATCTAAAGTTGCTCAACAAACACGTAAAAACCAGGAGGTTCCGGATGGAATCTCTCCGCTCCGTCATCGCCTCAATGTCTCAAGGAGATTTCCTAGCATCAATAGACATCAAAGATGCTTATCTCCACGTGCCGATTGCGCCAGAGCATCAGCGTTTTCTACGCTTCGTTATAGGAAGCGAACACCTGCAGTTCGTAGCGCTACCTTTCGGGCTGGCGACAGCCCCTCGGGTCTTCACCAAGGTCATGGCAGCAGTAGTAGCAGTCCTGCACTCGCAGGGTCACTCTGTGATTCCGTATTTGGACGATCTACTTATCAAGGCACCCTCTCAAGAGGCATGCCAACACAGTTTGAACGTGGCACTGAAGACTCTCCAGAGTTTCGGGTGGATTGTCAACTTTGCAAAGTCAAATCTAACCCCGACCCAATCACTAACATATCTTGGCATGGAGTTTCATACGCTCTCAGCGATAGTGAAACTTCCACTGGACAAGCAGTGCTCGCTGCAGACAGGGGTGCAATCTCTCCTTCAGGGCCAGTCGCACACCTTGAGGCGCCTCATGCATTTCCTAGGGAAAATGGTGGCAGCAATGGAAGCAGTCCCTTTCGCGCAGTTTCATCTGCGTCCTCTACAATGGGACATTCTCCGCCAATGGGACGGGAAGTCGACGTCCCTCGACAGGGATGTCTCCCTCTCTCAGACAGCCAAGGATTCTCTCCGGTGGTGGCTTCTTCCCACCTCTTTGTCAAAAGGAAGGTCGTTCCTACCCCCATCCTGGGCGGTAGTCACGACAGATGCGAGCCTATCAGGGTGGGGAGCAGTGTTTCTTCACCACAGGGCTCAGGGTACGTGGACTCGGAAAGAGTCCACCCTTCAGATCAATGTTCTGGAAATCAGAGCAGTCTATCTTGCCCTGCAAGCCTTCCAACAGTGGCTGGAAGGCAAGCAGATCCGAATTCAGTCGGACAATTCCACGGCGGTGGCGTACATCAACCACCAAGGGGGAACACGCAGTCGGCAAGCCTTCCAGGAAGTAAGGCGGATTCTGTCGTGGGTGGAAGACACAGCATCCACCATATCCGCAGTTCACATCCCAGGCGTGGAAAACTGGGAAGCAGATTTTCTCAGTCGCCAGGGCATGGACGCAGGGGAATGGTCCCTTCACCCGGACGTGTTTCAGGAGATCTGTCGCTGCTGGGGGATGCCGGACGTCGACCTGATGGCGTCACGACACAACAACAAGGTCCCGGTTTTCATGGCACGATCTCACGATCACCGAGCTTGGGCGGCAGACGCCTTAGTTCAAGATTGGTCACAGTTCCGGCTACCTTATGTGTTCCCACCTCTGGCACTGTTGCCCAGAGTGCTCCGAAAGATCAGGTCCGACTGCCGCCGCGCCATTCTCGTCGCTCCAGACTGGCCAAGGAGGTCGTGGTACCCGGATCTGTGGCACCTCATGGTAGGCCAACCGTGGGCGCTACCAGACCGTCCAGACTTGCTGTCTCAAGGGCCGTTTTTCCATCTGAATTCTGCGGCCCTGAACCTGACTGTGTGGCCATTGAGTCCTGGATCCTAGGGGCCTCAGGTTTATCTCATGAGGTGGTTGCCACCATGAGACAGGCTAGGAAACCATCCTCCGCCAAGATCTACCACAGGACGTGGAAGATATTCCTATCTTGGTGCTCTGCCCAGGGAGTTTCTCCCTGGCCATTTGCATTACCTATTTTTCTTTCCTTCCTGCAGTCTGGGTTGGAAAAAAGTTTGTCGCTTAAAGGTCAAGTCTCCGCGCTATCCGTATTTTTTCAGAAACGCCTAGCGCGACTTCCTAAGGTACGCACGTTCCTGCAAGGAGTTTGTCATATCGTCCCTCCTTACAAGCGGCCGTTGGAGCCCTGGGATCTGAACAAGGTTCTAATTGCTCTTCAGAAGCCGCCTTTCGAGCCTATGAAGGAGATTTCCTTTTCTTGGCTTTCACAGAAAGTGGCTTTTCTAGTGGCGGTCACGTCTCTTCGGAGAGTGTCCGAGCTGGCGGCATTATCTTGCAAATCTCCCTTCCTGGTGTTTCACCAGGACAAGGTAGTTCTGCGTCCAATTCCAGAGTTTCTTCCCAAGGTGGTATCTTCCTTTCATCTCAATCAGGATATCACTTTACCGTCTTTGTGTCCGCATCCAGTTCACCAATTCGAAAAGGGTTTGCATTTGTTGGACCTGGTGAGAGCACTCAGGATCTACATTTCCCGCACGGCGCCCCTGCGCCGCTCGGATGCACTCTTTATCCTGGTCGCTGGTCAGCGTAAAGGGTCGCAAGCTTCCAAATCCACCCTTGCGCGGTGGATCAAGGAACCAATTCTTCACACCTACCGTTCTGCTGGGCTTCCGATTCCATCTGGACTGAAGGCCCATTCTACCAGAGCCGTGGGTGCGTCCTGGGCATTACGGCATCAGGCTACGGCTCAGCAGGTGTGCCAGGCGGCTACCTGGTCGAGTCTGCACACTTTTACCAAACATTATCAGGTGCATACCTACGCTTCGGCGGATGCCGGCCTAGGTAGACAAGTCCTTCAGGCGGCGGTGGCCCACCTGTAGGAAAGGTCTGCTTGACAGCCCTATCACGAGGTATTCTTTTACCCACCCAGGGACTGCTTTTGGACGTCCCAATTGTCTGGGTCTCCCAATTAGGAGCGACAAAGAAGAAGGGAATTTTGTTTACTTACCGTAAATTCCTTTTCTTCTAGCTCCAATTGGGAGACCCAGCACCCGCCCTGTTTTTTCTTAGGGTTTTTGTTTTTCGGGTGCACATGTTGTTCATGTTGATAAGTTCAGTTCTCCGATGTTGTTTATCGGATTGAATTTGTTTTTGAAACAGTTATTGGCTTTCCTCCTTCTTGCTTTTGCACTAAAACTGAGGAACCCGTGATCCCACGGGGGGGTGTATAGCCAGAAGGGGAGGGGCCTTACACTTTTAAGTGTAGTACTTTGTGCGGCCTCCGGAGGCAGTAGCTATACACCCAATTGTCTGGGTCTCCCAATTGGAGCTAGAAGAAAAGGAATTTACGGTAAGTAAACAAAATTCCCTTCTTTGCAACTGTTCCGCATTTGGATTTTGTTTGCCATTTTCCAGTACACTATATGGTAAAACGCATGGTTTAATTTAAAAGTACAACTCGTTCTGCAGAAAACAAGTCCTCACATGGCAAGATTGACTGACAGATAAAAAAGTTATGGCTCTCGGAAAAAGTGAAGCAAAAAAAAAAAGGAAAACAAAAAAATCGGCCGGGCGGTGAAGGGGTTAAAATCTGCAAGCAAAAACGTAGCGTGGGTACCGCATGGCTGTCACTGCTTCCAGGTCAGCTCATTAGAGCTCATGCATATTCACTGCTTCCCCCACCTACCCTCTGTGACAGCGTCTGTGATTGATTGCAGTCAGACTACCGGTGTCTGATTGGTTACCCTCATAGCAGCTGTCTGAGTGGCTTGGAAAAAAAAATAATAAAATGGCGTAGGGTTCCCTGTATATTGATAAAGACAGCTGCAGCCCCCAGCGGTGTCCGTTATCTTAGCTGTGTATCAAAATACGAGGGACCCCATGCAGCTTTTTTTAAATTTAGTTTAATACATAATTAAAAAAAACCCCACCCAGCCAAAATAAAGCAGACAGATGGTATTCTTAGGCTGGGGGTGCATCCATTTGATCTTCCATTTCTAATGCTCATCCCGATTGTCCTGGAGCGGTGACAATTGGGGTAATGTAAGTGGTTAATGAAAGCTGTGATTTTGTAAAAAAAAAAATTACAGCAGTAGTTAAGCCCTGGATTAGTAATGAGCAGGGGTCTGAGAGATCCTCCCCCATAACCCTGTAACTAAAAAGAAATAACAAAACAGAGAAAAATCCTTTATTAAACACAAAACAAATGTCCTCTTACCAACTTATTACCATCCCCTCTCCCCCCCATAAAAAAACACCCCCGCAGGTCCGACATAATCCATATCAGGTGCCAAGACTATACTGGCTCTGCTACATCCTGAAGTCGCAGTGCATGATCACATTAGAAAATGTGGCCGCTCACTGTGGCAGTCAGGGACACACTGACTGAACTGCAGCTGTGAGGTGATGTCAGTGAGTTCACCTGACGTCACAGCTGGAGGTTCTCACGGTACCCCAGCTGTGACCTCAGGTGAATTGATCTGAGGTCAACTCACTGAACTAAGTGCCGGATTGCTGAAATACACTAGTGTGCACGTTGATTCTTTTGATAGTAGACATTTCTGCATTTCCTAGAAAATAATTGCAATGAAACGTGGTTGTGGTTGTGGTTTCGGTGTGTTTTTTTGCCAAGTGATGCAGATTTGGTGCAGAAATGTCTGCAACCAAATATTTAATGTGTGCATGTAGCCTATTACGGCATTGAGTTCAGGGCCTTCATCTGAGGTCACAACTGGGATATCATGGGAACCTCAGCTGTGGCCTCCATGCCAAATTAGGCTATGTGCACACTGAGTATTTGGTTGCAGACATTTCTGCATCTCCTGGCAAAAACCGCATCACACATGCATTTTCAGTGCATTTTTTGCCAGATGATGCAGATTTGGTGCAGAAAGGTCTGCAAATAAATACTCAATGGTGGATTAAGCTATGTGTGCACAATGAGTTCAATGAGGTCACAACTGAGGTTCCCATGTTACCCCAGCTGTGACCTCAAATGAACCATGCCAGATTAGGTGATGTGCACAATAACCATGGGCTTTCCCAGTCGAAAGATGTCTAATGGGGAAACTTAGGGGTGTTTCTGCTCTTCTAACAAGTAGGGGCTCTGTATATGAAGTCCGCACACTACTATACAATAACTTGTTCCCTTCAGAGCCTCGCTGTCTGGCTAAGCAGTACTGTACAGGCACACATGGGGTATTGCCACGCTCAGCAGAAACTGTGACACATTTTGGTGCCATTTTTATCCATTTCCATGCGGAAAATGCATAGTCTGATGCAAAAAATAAATGTTATGGTAATTTTTTTTTCCCTTCCGCCTATGACAGCACCACCTGAGAAATAGGTTTCGCCCACATTAGGACAGGAAACCCAGTGATAAAAAGGCGGTACCTCTCCTCCGCATCAGTTTGGTTTCCTGTCATGGTATGGACAACCCACTGCTATTCCAGGTCCGACCCAGTGTGGAAGCCTGGTACTCACCAGAAGCCCGTGTTCGGGCCTGGATGCACCCCCCACGGTCTCAGGCCTTTGTGGTTGTGAGGTGCGGGCCTGGAGCTGGAGCTCGGCCGAGCGTCGCTCCGGAACTGTGCGCACTCACGGCGGCCGCTGGAAGGCTTGTCCCTGCTGTGCAGCACGCCGGAGTGAAGACCGGAAGTGACATGGCATTCCTGGTGACGTATGCAGAGCGACCAGGAAGTGACTGGGCGACACATGCGCACACGGATCCAAGACGGCGGCACCTATGGAAACCAGAGCTTTTCTTTAAAAGCCCGGACCGACGAGCGGGATATGTGAGTATTACTTCTACCATTCAGTATGGCAGGAGATTCACCCCGCAGCAAGGAGCAGCGTAAGGAATCACCGCAACGTGGCTCACGACTGGGCTCGGCAGAGCAGACCAAATCCACCGTTTCCAGTCCGGGGAGCTGTCGGTCGGTTGGTTCTTGGAGGAACAAGTCGGGGGAAAATGTGCCGCCTCCAGATCCGGTATTGAGCTAGGAGTCAAGGGTGGTGAGTGAGCCTCATGGTCAGCATGATTACTAAGGCCCCATTCCATGTCCCCCTTTCTTGTCAGGTGCAGCCTAAGAAATGTACCTCCAAGCAGCGTCATAAAGAATGTGCAATATGCTACTCCACTATATCACCTGATTACACTAAAGTCCTCTGTGCGGACTGTATTCAGCAGACCCTGCTCAAAGAAGGCCCAGGTTTTTCCTTGGAGTTGAGGAAGATTATCAGAGCAGAAGTACAGGACTCTTTAAAATCCCTCAAGGGGGGCAAAAGACACAAGAAGTCTCGTAACATACACCCATCCACTCGTGATACCTCGGCGGGTTCTGCACACGACTCAAGGTCATCAGTCTCATCGGGCTCCTCCTCGTCCGACTCAGACTCCTCCAATTCTACAGATGAAGGAGGTAGACCCTGTTTCCCAACTGCTGATGTGGGCCCTTTAGTAAAGGCAGTGAGATCAACTATGGGAATGGTGGACCCCAAGGGACCTGAATCAACACAGGATGTTATGTTTGGGTGATTGGATTAAAAAAAAAAACGGAAAGGTTTTCCATTCCCCAAAACGTTAAAGGTCTAATTGATGACCAATGGGGGAAAATGGATAAGAGGATGAATCCTTCTTCATCCCTTAAAAGAAAATACCCGTAGGACGGAGAGGCATCGACGTCTTGGGATAGACCCCAAAGATTGATGTAGCCATTGCGAAGGCCTCACGCTCCACTACGTTTCCGTTTGAAGACATGGGATCCCTTAAGGACCAGCTGGACAGAAAAGCAGATGGTTTTCTGAGGGGGACTTGGGAGTCGGCAGCAGGTGGATTACGTCCTGCAGTGACAAGTGCCTGCGTATCCCAGTCACTGATGGTATGGCTGCAACAATGGGAAGACCAGTTGAAAACTGATACACCGAGGAAGGATATCATCTCGTCACTGCCATTGGTACAGGGCGCTGCAGCCTTTATGGCGGATGCCTCAGTGGATTCTTTGAAACTCTTCGCAAGATCAGCAGCGTTATCTAATTCTGCAAGAAGAGCTCTCTGGCTGAAGAATTGGAAAGGAGATGTCCAGTCCAAAGGACGGCTGTGTAGCATGCCATGTGAGGGTACATATCTCTTTGGATCCAGCCTGGAGGACCTCCTCACTAAGGCGTCGGACAAGAAGGGGTTTCCGGTTCTCCCTGTGCCATCCTCCCGAAGCCGGCCCTTTCGGAGATGCCAGTTTTTCAGTAGAACGCCCCAAAAAACGGAAGACCATTGGAAATACCGTAGAAAGGGTACATCAGGTTTTCTCTTTGGCAAGCACTCTGACAATAAGAGCAAACAAGCACAATGACGCCAGGCATCAGCTGGGGGACAGGCTGTTCCACTTCCTACAAGCCTGGAAGACAATTTCATCCAACAAATGGCTCTTACAGATAGTGGCGGAAGGTTTGAAGTTGGAGTTCAATTTGCCCCCTCGGGGGTCTCTAATTATAACATCCTTGCGTTCAACAGTGAGGCAGCAAGCCTTGGAAACAGAAGTGATGACTGCTCTCAAAGAAGGTCATCCAAGAAGTCCCCAAGGGACAGGAGGGGGAATGTTTTTACTCCCCTTTGTTCCTTATTCAGAAACCGGACTCCTCCTTCCGTACCATCATAAACTTAAAGAAGTAGAATTGCCATCTGGTGAATCGGGCCTTCAAAATGGAGACCATGAAGTCGACTATCTGGCTATTATATCCAGAGTGTTTTATGGCAGTTCTCGACCTATGGGACGCCTATTATCACATCCCTATTTACCCAACTCACCGTCAGTTTCTCAGATTCGCACTGCCCATGTCAGGGAGGCTAAGACACTTCCAGTTCACAGCGCTGTGATACGGGCTTTCTATGGCCCCAAGAATCTTCACCAAGGTAATCGCAGAGGTCATAGCGCATGTCAGGGAACAGGACGTTTTAATCATCTCGTACCTCGACGACTTCCTAATAGTGGGTCAGTCGGAGAAGCAATGTACAGATCAGGTGTCCAGAGTCATCTCGATCCTGGAGGACCTGGGATGGGTTGTGAATCGGGAGAAGTCCAGTTTTCAGCCTCTCCAGTGGCAAGACTACCCAGGTCTCATCCTGGATTCAACCAGGCAGTTGTGCCACCTGTCCGAGGAAAAAAATCACCAGGATACGGACTTTACTCTCTTCAGTAAGGAGACACCCATGCATGACCTTACGACAGGCTATGTCCCTAGTCGGAGCTCTAATCTCTTGCATTCCGGGAGTATGGTGGGCCCAACTACATTCAAGAGTCCTACAGATGGAAGTCCTGAGGTTTCAAAGACAGTTTGGAAGCTGTTTGGAACGGAAAATGACCCTGTCAGAAGACACTTTGCACTCCCTTGGCTGGTGGCAGGACACTTCTCACCTACAGAGAGGGGTTCCTTGCCTTTCCCAAGTCACGGACACGATAGGCCCCCCACCCCCAACGACTGGCATCTGTGACTATCTGCGACAACAGGTGCTTCAGGGACCCTGCGACGATCAGATAATCACCCAATCCTCCAACTACAGAGAACTTATGGCAGTACTAAAAGCCCTAGAAGGGTTCTTACCATCCTTACGGGGACGCAAGGGAACATTGGCATATGTCAACCATCAGGGAGGCACCAGGTCCCAGTCGCTTCTGACTCTGTCTCTACGGATTTTTCAGCTAGCCGAACAACATCTCTCCTCCTTAACAGCTCTTCATATCAAAGGCGCAGACAACGAGGAAGCAGACTTTCTCAGCAGACACTGTCTCAGTCAGGGGGAATGGTCCCTGAACCCAGAAATCACCAGATCACGCTTCTGTGGGGTGTACCTGTACTGGACCTGTTTGCCAAAAAAGCGAATCGGAAGGTGGACAAGTTCTGCTCACTCAACCCCCCCAGAGACAGTCCATTTGCAATTGATGCTTTCCAGATATCCTGGTCGACGGGTCTCCTTTATGCATTTCCTCCCCTAAGGAGCCAATGTCATTCTCGTTGCCCCCTTCTGGCCGAAAGGAGCATGGTTTTACTGGCTTCGGAGGATGTCTCTGGTGGATCCTTGGATTCTCCCAGATGACCATCATCTCCTCTTCCAGGGACCAGTTCATCACCCCCACGATCCAGCCCTCCATTTGACGGCATGGCGTTTGAACGGCAACTATTAGCCAAAATGGCTTTCACCAGGGTTGGTAGATTCCCTTCTTAGAAGTAGGAAGGCGGTCACCACGGCCATTTATGGGAGGGTATGGAAGCGTTTTCTCCTTCAGTCAGGAGCTCAAGCTGAGGGCCCCCCACCTATCTCGGCTATATTGGAATTTCTCCAAAAAGGGTTGGAATTAGGTCTCTCAACCAGCACACTCAAGGTGTCGGTCTCGGCCTTGGAGGCACTATTTAATTGTGGTCTTGCGCAGAATGAATGGGTTAGCCAGTTTATTAGATCAAAGTCTAGGTCCGTACTGGTTCATACTCCCAGGGTTCCCCTGTGGGACCTCAATCTAGTATTGGATGCCCTTACAGAGCCGCCATTTGAACCCTTGGGGGATGTTCCACTAAAATTGCTGTCCCTTAAGGTTTTACTTCTTGTCGCACTTACCTCGGCCAGACGGGTGGGGGATCTCCAGGCATTGTCCATAGTGCAGCCTTACACCCAAATTATGGAGGATAGGGTAGTGCTGAGGACTGACCCCTTCTGTCTCCCGAAAGTAGCTAAAACCTTTCATCTCTCGCAAGAAATCGTGCTCCCTTCCCTTTGTGATCCCCCTCATAACGAGAAAGAGGGTAGGCTATACACCTTAGATGTCAGGAGGGCCCTGCTCATGTATCTAGATAGGACAAAAGAATGGAGTAAGTCTCAGGTCCTATTTCTCACGTTTCAAGGGAAATCCATGGGTAATGGGGCTACTAAAGCGACCTTGGCCAGATGGATCAGGGATGCTATAACTCTGGCATACTCAGCTAAAGGGCATTAAGGCACACTCCACTAGAGCGATATCTACATCATGGGCAGAAAGGGCAGATGCTTCTATTGACCAGATCTGCCGGGCGGTTACTTGGTTGTCTCCTTGTACCTTCTTTCGCCAATATAGGCTGGACTTATCCTCAACAACTGACCTATCCTTTGGGATACGGGTATTATAAGTGGTGGTCCCTCCCTAAGGTGGTAGTTCTCTATAAATCTCTCAGGTGGTGCTGTCATGGGCGGAAGGGAAAAATCTTAATTACTTACCGGTAATGGTATTTTCAGTAGCCCATGACAGCACCCTTAGTCCCTCCCCCCCTATTCACTGGTTGTGGGCACCCTTAGGGGAGTGTTAAGACCGCTTTACACGCAACGACATCGTTAACGCGATGTCGTTGTGGTCACGGAATTCGTGATTCACATCCGGCCTTGTTAGCGACGTCGTTGCGTGTAACACATACGAGCGACCGCTAACGAGCAAAAATACTCACCTTATCGTTGCTCGTTGACATGCTGTCCAGTTTCCAAATATCGTTGCTGCTACAGGTACGATGTTCGTCGTTCCTGCGGTAGCACACATCGCTATGTGTGACACCGCAGGAGCGACGAACATCTCCTTACCTCTGTCCACCGGCAATGAGGAAGGAAGGAGGTGGGCGGGATGTTACGTCCCGCTCATCTCCGTCCCTCCGCTTCTATTGGGTGGTCGCTTAGTGATGTCGCTGTGACGCCGAACGAACCGCCCCCTTAGAAAGGAGGCGGTTCGCCAGTCACAGCGACGCCGCTAGGCAGGTAAGTAGTGTGACGGGTCCGAGTGATGTTGTTCGCCACGGGCAGCGATTTGGCCGTGACGCACAACCGATGGGGGTGGGTACGCACGCTAGCGAGATCGCAGCGTGTAAAGCGGCCTTTAAAGTTAATGGTGTATTCCTTTGGTGGTGGTATGATTAACATTTTTGTTTGTGTTTTTGTTGGTCCTCTCTGGCTCTGTAAACCTACTGATGTGGAGGAGAGGTACCGCCTTTTTATCAGTGGGTTTCCTGTCCTGATGTGGGCGGAACCTGTCTCACAGGTGGTGCTGTCATGGGCTACTGAAAATCCTATTACCGGTAAGTAATTAAGATTTTGTTTCTTCACTGCCCAGTGTTTTAAAATTCTGTCACATCTGTAGTGTCAGTGTGATCACTGCACCCCTAGATGATTGATTGATTGAAAGGTGTAGTTTGTAAAATGCAGTCACTTGGGGGGTGGGGTGCTCTGCTTTTCTGCCATGTCAGGGGCTCTGCCAATGTGACATGGCACCCGCAAACCATTCCATCTAAACTCCAGTATGGCGCTCCTTCCCTTCTGAGCTTTGTATTGTTTCCACCTGATATGGGGCATTTCTTGTACTCTGGAGAAATTGCACAACAAATTGAGGCAATTTGTTTTTTCTTATTAACCCCTTTTGAAAATTAAAAACTTGTGGCCAAAGGAACATTTTAGTTGAAGAAAAAGTTACATTTTCATTTACTCAGTCCAGTCTTATACAATTGTGTGAATCGCGTGAACGTTGAAAATGTTCTCTATTTCCCTAGATGAATTCCCTTAAGCCTGCTTTACACGTTGCAATTAGTTGTACAATCGCATTTGCGATGTGACACGCCCAGGTTGCATACGGGATCTTATGAGATTGCACGTAGGTCGTTCATTTGCTGTCACACGAGCGTTAGTAGTCTATGTTAAATTGATCAATTTTGTGTGCGATCCTTTAGATCATGTGTTCTGTGACGTATGCATTGGGCACCCTTTTTTTTTTTATTTATTGACTTGCCAAGCGTGTTTAATGTGTAGGGATGCGTTTTTACTATGCTCAACTGCCATTCAGCTCTGCTACATGGCCGCTGACAGCAGACACAGACAGCCATGTAGCAGAGCTGAATGGCAGATGACAGCAGACACAGACAGAGCCGCACTGTCAGAATGAACTCGGGTGAACCTCACCCGACTTCATGGTCATGCTGCGGCTCTGTCTGTGTCGCGCCCTGATTAGCGGTCACCTGTGAAGGCCTCACCGGTGACCGCTAAACTCCTGAGTAACTGAATTGAGCAGCCCTCTCTCATATACTTACCGATCCCCGGCGCTGCACGGCATTCACACTGCTCCGGCGGCTTTTACTATTTTGAAAAAGCCGGCCGCCCATTAAACAATCTCGTATTCCCTGCTTTCCCCGCCCACCGGCGCCTATGATTGGTTACAGTGAGACACGCCCCCACGCTGAGTGACAGGTGTCACACTGCACCCAATCACAGCAGCCGGTGGGCGTGTCTATACTGTGCAGTGAAATAAATAATTAAAAAAAACGGCGTGCGGTCCCCCCCAATTTTAAAACCAGCCAGATAAAGCCATACGGCTGAAGGCTGGTATTCTCAGGATGGGGAGCTCCATGTTATGGGGAGCCCCCAGCCTAACAATATCAGCCAACAGCCGCACAGAATTGCCGCATACATTAGATGCGACAGTTCTGGGACTGTACCCGGCTCTTCCCGATTTGCCCTGGTGCGTTGGCAAATCGGGGTAATAAGGAGTTATTGGCAGCCCATAGCTGCCAATAAGTCCTAGATTAATCATGTCAGGCGTCTATGAGACACCTTCCATGATTAATCTGTAAATTACAGTAAATAAACACACACACCCGAAAAAATCCTTTATTAGAAATAAAAAACACAAACATATACCCTGGTTAACCACTTTAATCAGCCCAAAAAAGCTCTCCATGTCCGGCGGAATCCAGGATGCTCCAGCGTCGCATCCAGCGCTGCTGCATGGAGGTGCCCGGAGCTGCAGCAGACACAGCCGCTCCTGTCACCTCCACACAGCAACTGAAGACAGCCGCGCGATCGGCTGAGCTGTCACTGAGGTTACCCGCTGTCACTGGATACAGCGGTGACCGCGGGTAACCTCAGTTACAGCTCAGCTGATCGCGCTACTCACCGCCGCTCCTCTCACCTCCACGCAGCTAATGAAGGCAATAGTGCGATCAGCTGAGCTGTCACTGAGGTTACCCGCGGCCACCGCTGTATCCAGTGACAGCGGATAACCTCAGTGACAGCTCAGCTGATCGCGCGGCTGTCTTCAGTTGCTGTGTGGAGGTGACAGGAGCGGCTGTGTCTGCTGCAGCTCCGGTCACCTCCATGCAGCAGAGCTGGAAGCGACGCTGGACCATCCTGGATTACGCCGGACATGGAGGGCTTTTTTGGCCTGATTAAAGTGGTTAACCAGGGTATATGTTTGTGTTTTTTATTTCTAATAAAGGATTTTTTTCGGGCGTGTGTGTGTTTATTTACTGTAATTTACAGATTAATCATGGAAGGTATCTCATAGACGCCTGACATGATTAATCTAGGACTTATTGGCAGCTATGGGCTGCCAATAACTCCTTATTACCCCGATTTGCCAACGCACCAGGGCAAATCTGGAAGAGCCGGGTACAGTCCCAGAACTGTCGCATCTAATGCATGCGGTAATTCTGGGCGGCTGTTGGCTGATATTGTTAGGCTGGGGGGCTCCCCATAACGTGGAGCTCCCCATCCTGAGAATACCAGCCTTCAGCCGTATGGCTTTATCTGGCTGGTTTTAAAATTGGGGGGACCGCACGCCGTTTTTTTTAATTATTTAATTATT
The DNA here is from genome assembly GCF_048569485.1 of Anomaloglossus baeobatrachus. Classification (NCBI taxonomy): domain Eukaryota; kingdom Metazoa; phylum Chordata; class Amphibia; order Anura; family Aromobatidae; genus Anomaloglossus; species Anomaloglossus baeobatrachus. The sequence continues at coordinate 318,203,998 of NC_134358.1, read as the reverse complement.
TCACTGCACAGTATAGACCCGCCCACCGACTGCTGTGATTGGGTGCAGTGTGACACCTGTCACTCAGCGTGGGGGCTTGTCTCACTGTAACCAATCATAGGCGCCGGTGGGCGGGGAAAGCAGGGAATACGAGATTGTTTAATGGGCGGCCGGCTTTTTCAAAATAGTAAAAGCCGCCGGAGCAGTGTGAATGCCGTGCAGCGCCGCGCCGGGGATCAGTGAGTATGAGAGAGGTGGGGAGAGGGATAGACTGACATGGACAGAGAGTGAGGGACAGAGATGGTGACCGACTGACAGAGATTACTGAATGACAGACATTGTGAGGCGCTTCAGAACGCAGCTTTTCAGCTGCGCTCTGAAGCGGACCTTTTTTAAGCTGCGGTGCAGAGCGCACACCTGCGCACATACCATCAGACACCAAAATCGTATGAGGGATGTCACACGTTACAATTGACTAGGTTCGTGCAACAAAACGCTCAATTCTAGACAAAGATACGATGTGTTTGCGATCAACGGTTTTGCGTTCAATCCTGATCGCACGTAGATGTCACACGCAGATACCTCACAAACGATGCCGGATGTGCGTCACTTACAACTTGACCCCAACGACGGATTGTGAGATATATTGAAGCGTGTGTAGCGGGCTTTAGAGGTGCAGTTTCCATAATGGGGTGACTTGTGGGGGTTCTGCTGTTTTGCCATGTCAGAAGCTCTTCAAATGTGACAAAGCGTCCGCAATCTATTCCAACCAACAATGGCGCTCAAAAATGCAAATTGTGCTCCCTCCATCTGAGGAGTATCTGTACTCTAAAGAGAAAATGGACCCCCAAAATGTGTTGTGTAATTTCTCCCGTTATCCTTGTGGAAGTTAAAAAATTGGGACTAAAGCAAAATTTGTATGTCAATGTGTGTTTTTATTGTCACGGCTCAATGTTATAAAATTTTGTGAAGCACCTGGGGGTTTAAGATGCGCGCCACATGTCTAGATTAATTCCTTGAGGGGTTTAGTTTCCAAAATGGGATCACTTGTGGGGGTTTTCACTGTTTGCATATCAGGGGCTTTCCAAACACAGCATGGTCTCTGTAATAATGGCAAATTCTGCTCTGTCCCTTCCAGGCCCCGCCGTGCGCTCAGACAGCATTTTCCACTAAATATACAGTATCAACATACTCAGGAGAAATAGGACAGAATTCTACGCCCGTAACCCTTGTGAAATTGAACAATATTTTTGCTAAATCAACACTTTTGTGTGAAAAATTAAAATGTTCATTTTTTTTTAAAATTGCTTTAATTATTGTCTAGCATCTAAAAGGTTAATAAGCTTATTGGATTTGGATTTTGACTACTTTGAGGGGTGCAGTTTTCGGTATATTTTTTTACATAGACCCCTCAAAGTCACTTCAAATGTGATGTGGTCCCTTATCCAATGTGTTCCACGCTCCATAGACTTGAATGAGTCTCATCTGATTTGAGTGGCAAATTGCAGCCTGCACCTAGAGGTTCCGTCAGTAAAAAAAAAAGCCTCAGCCGCGCCCCTCTGAATAACAAATCCGCTAGCACTCGTTCAGCTAATCCGGTGGCGTAAGCCCTCAAATGCAATATTGCAGTGTCTCAGCAATTTCAGGTTGGGCGACATAAAAGGGAACAAATGAGACCTAATGTAAAGATTGTATCTTATCAATATCTATGTCCACTTTATTGTTTTAGTGATGAAAATGAAATTAAAGGCTGGAGAAAGCGTCGGAAAAAAGGACAGGAGCAGAAAGGAGGTAAGAAATCAATAAATAGCAACCAATGTGTTTGTGTTAAAGGGGTTTTGTGCTCTCCGAATAAGTTACTCGCTTTAGTGAGCGAGGATGTGACTGCTGTCACCATCTCCGGGCTCCTCGTGCGGTTACAGGCTGACTAGTCTCATCTGGCTTCTCTCAATTCTCTTCTTTGGATAGAAGCCAGATGAGACTAGTTGTCATATGATGCAATGACATAGGAGTTCATGTAATCCTGACAATGAGATCTGCACAGAGTAACTTTCCATTTTTTATTTTTGTGGAATAATGTGTGGCTCAGTTGGCAATTCCCGGGCTTTTCTGTCCGCTCTTCTGCTATCAAAGCTTTTGTGAAGCCTTGATTATAGCTTGTTGCCAACATAACCTGATCCCAGCAACCTCTCGCCATATCATCCACCCACCTCTGTCATCTTCTGACCTAAAGCAGTTATTGGTCCAAACACCCCCATCACCCCACTCTTCAGTTACTTATCCAGAGCAGTTGCTGCTTTTCTCCATGAGCCGCCTAGCAAGATGGCTTGTTTAACCCACTTTTGTTCCATGATCTCATCTGTTTTCTAATATACTTGTGGTAAAACTCCCCTACAATTCTCTATCTACACTAAAGGGGGCTTTACACGCTACGATATCGCTAATGCGGAGTCGTTAGGGGTCACGGAATTTGTGACGCACATCCGGCCGCATTAGCGATGTTGTTGCGTGTGACACCGATGAGCAATTTTGCATCGTTGCAAAAACGTGCAAAATCGCTCATCGGTGACATGGGGGGGTCCATTCTCAATTATCGTTACTGCAGCAGTAACGAAGTTGTTCCTCGTTCCTGCGGCAGCACACATCGCTCTGTGTGACGCCGCAGGAACGAGGAAGCTTTCCTACCTGCCTCCCGGCCGCTATGCGGAAGGAAGGAGGTGGGCGGGATGTTCGTCCCGCTCATCTCCGCCCCTCCGCTTCTATTGGGCGGCCGCTCAGTGACGTCGCTGTGACGCCGCACGGACCGCCCCCTTAGAAAGGAGGCGGTTCGCCGGTCACAGCGACGTCGCCGGGCAGGTAAGTATGTGTGATGGGTCTGGGCGATGTTGTGCGCCACGGGCAGCGATTTGCCCGTGTCGCACAACAGATGGGGGCGGGTACCCACGCTAGCGATATCGGGACCGATATCGCAGTGTGTAAAGCGGCCTTAACAGCTACTGTTTGTTTCTATTTTCTGTCTGATTATTTGAGTGCCCCAGTGCATGCTGGGACACTGAAACAAAGCATCATCAGGAGTCAGAGGTTGTGATCACTTCCACCACACTTCCCTGGAAAAGTGTTAGCAGTGACTGCTGTGCCCATGAGTGTCTTACTAGTGCAGTATCTGCCCCCTACCCCACCAAGCACTGTCTTCCTTATGCAGTCAGCCCCCCCATGCACGGGGGTGCATTGTCTTCCTAGTGCATTGTCACACCCTTGTGTACTGTCATCCCCCCATTATGCGGTCTTCTTTGTGCTGTCTTCACTGTCTGAGGAGTGCAGTGTCCAGACTAGCAGAGACCGGTGGTGTCACCTGTGGTGTGACTCTGATCTCCTGTATCGCTGTGTATAGTGACCCCTCTCTATTAATAAGCTGACTACAGTCACTGCGCTCCTTGCACAGGACACTGGGGGAGACGCTGCACTAGGAAAACACTCGGGGATACAGCAGTGACAACACCGCACCTGAATCAAGGGTCACTGATGATGCTTTGTTTCATGGAGGGACAGAGGCTGTGGAGGTGACCCCAACTCTGCCCCCCTTTCCCCCTGTGATGTTTTGAGTATCCCAGCATACACTGCGGTATTGAAACGAATTATCAGAAAAAAAATTAGGGGAAAAAAAAGTAGCAGTGTGTTCGTTTAGATAGGGAATGGTAGGAGATTTTTAAAGCCCAGTATATTAGAAAATAGCTTAGATTGTGAGGCTAAAGGTTTTAAAATCCCATATCGCAGGTGTAGAATGTCCTAAAACAATAAACTGTGCTGTCCTCACTCTCCCTGGGTCCAGCACTGACTCTGCTGTTATTGTTTACAGCGTTGACATCACATTGACAGCCAATCAATGAGCTCAGCTTCTTTTCTCACAGCAGCCAGCGGCAGAGACTTGGTCCTGGACCAGGGGAGGGTGGGTAAAAAGCTAGCGGTTGTAAAACCTTCTGTATCTGCGGAAGTGGGGGTGCTCTAAAACTACAAAACCTTTTTAAAGTGGATTCCCAAGTAAGGAACTTGTTATCCCCTAGCAACAAAATAGGAAACAACTTAATAGGGGAAGGTCCAAAGGTTGGAGGACAAGGACTTGAGCATGCTCACCCCTGCTCCATTCCTTGTCTATGGCACTGGCGAAGATAACGTTATTGGCGATTACCAGCAGTCTCATAGGCAATGTACAGTATAGTTAGTCATATTAAACATGTAGTATGGCGTCTATTGTAGCCTATCATAATGGTCTACTCTGCAGCACACATACCCGTATGGTGTAGGGATTCATTTTATACTAAAGGCCTCCATACAGAGTGAAACCTGTCAATATTGGTGGGAATGACCAACAGTTTAGTGTGTGTGTGGGGCCAATCCCTTCAATGCGTCATGAAAATGACCCAGCAACATGATTCTTCCTCTCAGGGCAGAGTCACATTAGCGTACGACTCACATGAGTGCAATGTGAGAAAATCTCGCTTTGCACTCGGCTCCATGTAAAGGGTGCTTTACAAGCTGCGATATCGCTAACGATATATCGTCAGGGTCACGGTGGTTGTGACGCACATCCGGCGTCGTTAGCGACATCGCAGCGTGTGACAGCTAGGAGCGACTATCAACGATCGCAAAAACGTCAAAAATCGTTGACATGTCGCTCCTTTTCATAATATCGGTGGTGCATGCCGCTGGTTGTTCGTCATTCCTGCGGCATCACACATCGCTATGTGTGACACCGCAGGAACGATGAACATCTCCCTACCTGCGTCCACCGGGAAAAAGGTGGGCGGGATATTCCGCAGCCTCATCTCCGCCCCTCCGCTTCTATTGGACGGCTGCCGTGTGACGTCGCTGTGACGCCGCACAAACCGCCCTCTTAGAAAGGAGGGGGTTCGCTGGCAACAGCGACGTCGCAGGGAAGGTAAATCCGTGTGACGGGTGTAAGTGATGTTGTGTGTGGGCAGCGATTTGCCTGTAACGCCCAACCGATGGGGGCGGGTACGCTCGCTAGCGATATCGATAGCGATATCGCAGCGTGTAAAGTGCGATCACTCCCTTCTCATATACACAGGCTGACAATGAAGGAGATGGAGAGATCACTCTCTGATCCTCATATGCACAGGCTGACAATGAAGGAGATGGGGAGATCACTCTGCTTCTCATATGCACAGGCTGACAATGAAGGAGATGGAGAGATCACTCTTCTCATATGCACAGGCTGACAATGAAGGAGATGGGGAGATCACTCTTCTCATTTACACAGGCTGACAATGAAGGAGATGGAGAGATCACTCTCATATGCACAGCCTGACAATGATGGAGATGGAGAGATCACTCTCATATGCACATGCTGACAATGAAGGAGATGGAGAGATCACTCTCTCCTCATATGCACAGGCTGACAATGAAGGAGATGGAGAGATCACTCTCCTCATGCACAGGCTGACAATGAAGGAGATGGGGAGATCACTCTCATATGCACAGGCTTACAATGAAGGAGATGGGGAGATCACTTTTTCCTCATATGCACAGGCTGACAATGAAGGAGATGGAGAGATCACTCTTCTCATATGCACAGGCTGACAATGAAGGAGATGGAGAGATCACTCTCATATGCACAGGCTGACAGTGAAGGAGATGGAGAGATCACTCTCTCCTCATATGCACAGGCTGACAATGAAGGAGATGGAGAGATCACTCTCCTCATGCACAGGCTGACAATGAAGGAGATGAGGAGATCACTCTCATATGCACAGGCTGACAATGAAGGAGATGGGGAGATCACTCTCTCCTCATATGCACAGGCTGACAATGAAGGAGATGGGGAGATCACTCTCTTCTCATATGCACAGGCTGACAATGAAGGAGATGGAGAGATCACTCTCTCCTCATATGCACAGCCTGACAATGAAGGAGATGGGGAGATCACTCTCTCCTCATATGCACAGGCTGACAATGAAGGAGATGGAGAGATCACTCCCTTCTCATATGCACAGGCTGACAATGAAGGAGATGGGGAGATCACTCTCTCCTCATATGCACAGGCTGACAATGAAGGAGATGGAGAGATCACTCTCTCATATGCACAGGCTGACAATGAAGGAGATGGAGAGATCACTCTCCTCATATGCACAGGCTGACAATGAAGGAGATGGGGAGATCACTCTCTCCTCATATGCACAGGCTGACAATGAAGGAGATGGAGAGATCACTCTCTCCTCATATGCACAGCCTGACAATGAAGGAGATGGGGAGATCACTCTCTCCTCATATGCACAGGCTGACAATGAAGGAGATGGAGAGATCACTCCCTTCTCATATGCACAGGCTGACAATGAAGGAGATGGGGAGATCACTCTCTCCTCATATGCACAGGCTGACAATGAAGGAGATGGAGAGATCACTCTCCTCATATGCACAGGCTGACAATGAAGGAGATGGAGAGATCACTCCCTTCTCATATGCACAGGCTGACAATGAAGGAGATGGGGAGATCACTCTCCTCATATGCACAGGCTGACAATGAAGGAGATGGAGAGATCACTCTCTGCTTCTCATATGCACAGGCTGACAATGAAGGAGATGGAGAGATCACTCTTCTTATATGCACAGGCTGACAATGAAGGAGATGGAGAGATCACTCTCTGATTCTCATATGCACAGGCTGACAATGAAGGAGATGGGGAGATCACTCTCCTCATATGCACAGGCTGACAATGAAGGAGATGGAGAGATCACTTTCTGATTCTCATATGCACAGGCTGACAATGAAGGAGATGGAGAGATCACTCTCCTCATATGCACAGGCTGACAATGAAGGAGATGGAGAGATCACTCTCTTCTCATATGCACAGGCTGACAATGAAGGAGATGGAGAGATCACTCTCTTCTCATATGCACAGGCTGACAATGAAGGAGATGGAGAGATCACTCTCCTCATATGCACAGGCTGACAATGAAGGAGATGGAGAGATCACTCTCATATGCACAGGCTGACAATGAAGGAGATGGGGAGATCATTTTTCTCATATGCACAGGCTGACAATGAAGGAGATGGGGAGATCACTCTCATATGCACAGGCTGACAATGAAGGAGATGGGTAGATCACTCTTCTCATATGCACAGGCTGACAATGAAGGAGATGGGGAGATCACTCTCATATGCACAAGCTGACAATGAAGGAGATGGGGAGATCACTCTTCTCATATGCACAGGCTGACAATGAAGGAGATGGGGAGATCACTCTCATATGCACAGCCTGACAATGAAGGAGATGGGGAGATCACTCTCTCCTCATATGCACAGGCTGACAATGAAGGAGATGGAGAGATCACTCTCTCCTCATATGCACAGGCTGACAATGAAGGAGATGGGGAGATCACTCTTCTCATATGCACAGGCTGACAATGAAGGAGATGGGGAGATCACTCTCATATGCACAGCCTGACAATGAAGGAGATGGAGAGATCACTCTCTGCTTCTCATATGCACAGGCTGACAATGAAGGAGATGGGGAGATCACTCTCTTTTCATATGCACAGCCTGACAATGAAGGAGATGGAGATCACTCTCATATGCACAGGCTGACAATGAAGGAGATGGAGAGATCACTCTCCTCATATGCACAGACTGACAATGAAGGAGATGGAGAGATCACTCTCTTCTCATATGCACAGGCTGACAATGAAGGAGATGGAGAGATCACTCTCCTCATATGCACATGCTGACAATGAAGGAGATGGAGAGATCACTCTCGTATGCACAGGCTGACAATGAAGGAGATGGAGAGACCACTCTCTCCTCATATGCACAGGCTGACAATGAAGGATATGGAAAGATCACTCTCTCCTCATATGCACAGGCTGACAATGAAGGAGATGGGGAGATCACTCTTCTCATATGCACAGGCTGACAATGAAGGAGATGGATAGATCACTCTCTCCTCATATGCACAGGCTGACAATGACGGAGATGGGGAGATCATTTTTCTCATATGCACAGGCTGACAATGAAGGAGATGGAGAGATCACTCTACTCATATGCACAGCCTGACAATGAAGGAGATGGGGAGATCACTCTCTCCTCATATGCACAGGCTGACAATGAAGTAGATGGGGAGATCACTCTCATATGCACAGGCTGACAATGAAGGAGATGGGGAGATCACTCTTTCCTCATATGCACAGGCTGACAATGAAGGAGATGGAGAGATCACTCTTCTCATATGCACAGGCTGACAATGAAGATGGAGAGATCACTCTCTCCTCATATGCACAGGCTGACAATGAAGGAGATGGAGAGATCACTCTCTGCTTCTCATATGCACAGGCTGACAATGAAGGAGATGGGGAGATCACTCTCATATGCACAGCCTGACAATGAAGGAGATGGAGAGATCACTCTCTGATTCTCATATGCACAGGCTGACAATGAAGGAGATGGAGAGATCACTCTCTCCTCATATGCACAGGCTGACAATGAAGGATATGGAAAGATCACTCTTCTCATATGCACAGGCTGACAATGAAGGAGATGGAGAGATCACTCTCGTATGCACAGGCTGACAATGAAGGAGATGGAGAGATCACTCTCTCCTCATATGCACAGGCTGACAATGAAGGAGATGGAGAGATCACTCTCTGATTCTCATATGCACAGGCTGAGAATGAAGGAGATGGAGCGATCACTCCCTTCTCATATGCACAGGCTGACAATGAAGGAGATGGGGAGATCACTCTCTCCTCATATGCACAGGCTGACAATGAAGGAGATGGAGAGATCACTCTGATTCTCATTTGCACAGGCTGACAATGAGAGAGATGGAGAGATCACTCTACTCATATGCACAGGCTGACAATGAAGGAGATGGGGAGATCACTCTCTCCTCATATGCACAGGCTGACAATGAAGGAGATGGAGAGATCACTCTCATATGCACAGGCTGACAATGAAGGAGATGGGGAGATCACTCTCATATGCACAGGCTGACAATGAAGGAGATGGAGAGATCACTCTCTGATTCTCATATGCACAGGCTGACAATGAAGGAGATGGAGAGATCACTCTCTCCTCATATGCACAGGCTGACAATGAAGGAGATGGGGAGATCACTCTCATATGCACAGCCTGACAATGACAGGAGATGGGGAGATCACTCTCTTTTCATATGCACAGCCTGACAATGATGGAGATGGAGAGATCACTCTCATATGCACAGGCTGACAATGAAGGAGATGGAGAGATCACTCCCCTCATATGCACAGGCTGACAATGAAGGAGATGGAGAGATCACTCTCTTCTCATATGCACAGGCTGACCATGAAGGAGATGGAGAGATCACTCTCTCATATGCACAGACTGACAATGAAGGGGATGGAGAGATCACTCTTCTCATATGCACAGGCTGACAATGAAGGAGATGGAGAGATCACTCTTCTCATATGCACAGGCTGACAATGAAGGAGATGGAGAGATCACTCTCCTCATATGCACATGCTGACAATGAAGGAGATGGAGAGATCACTCTCTCATATGCACAGGCTGACAATGAAGGAGATGGAGAGATCACTCTCGTATGCACAGGCTGACAATGAAGGAGATGGAGAGATCACTCTCTCCTCATATGCACAGGCTGACAATGAAGGATATGGAAAGATCACTCTTCTCATATGCACAGGCTGACAATGAAGGAGATGGATAGATCACTCTCTCCTCATATGCACAGGCTGACAATGAAATAGATGGGGAAGATCATTTTTCTCATATGCACAGGCTGACAATGAAGGAGATGGAGAGATCACTCTACTCATATGCACAGGCTGACAATGAAGGAGATGGAGAGATCACTCTTTCCTCATATGCACAGGCTGACAATGAAGGAGATGGAGAGATCACTCTTCTCATATGCACAGGCTGACAATGAAGGAGATGGAGAGATCACTCTCTGCTTCTCATATGCACAGGCTGACAATGAAGGAGATGGAGAGATCACTCTCATATTCCACAGGCTGACAATGAAGGAGATGGGGAGATCACTCTCTCCTCATATGCACAGGCTGACAATGAAGGAGATGGGGAGATCACTCTCTCCTCATATGCACCAGGCTGACAATGAAGGAGATGGAGAGATCACTCTGATTCTCATTTGCACAGGCTGACAATGAAGGAGATGGAGAGATCACTCTACTCATATGCACAGGCTGACAATGAAGGAGATGGGGAGATCACTCTCTCCTCATATGCAGCAGGCTGACAATGAAGGAGATGGAGATCACTCTCATATGCACAGGCTGACAATGAAGGAGATGGGGAGATCACTCTCATATGCACAGGCTGACAATGAAGGAGATGGGGAGATCACTCTCTTCATATGCACAGGCTGACAATGAAGGAGATGGAGAGATCACTCTCTGATTCTCATATGCACAGGCTGACAATGAAGGAGATGGAGAGATCACTGTCTCCTCATATGCCACAGGCTGACAATGAAGGAGATGGAGAGATCACTCTCTCCTCATATGCACAGGCTGACAATGAAGGAGATGGAGAGATCACTCTCTGATTCTCATATGCACAGGCTGACAATGAAGGAGATGGAGAGATCACTGCTCTCCTCATATGCACAGGCTGACAATGAAGGAGATGGAGAGATCACTCTCTCCTCATATGCACAGGCTGACAATGAAGGAGATGGAGAGATCACTCTCTCATATTCACAGGCTGACAATGAAGGAGATGGGGAGATCACTCTCCTCATATGCACAGGCTGACAATGAAGGAGATGGAGAGATCACTCTCTGATTCTCATGCACAGGCTGACAATGAAGGAGATGGAGAGATCACTCTCATATTCACAGGCTGACAATGAAGGAGATGGGGAGATCACTCTCCTCATATGCACAGGCTTGACAATGAAGGAGATGGGGAGATCACTCTCTCCTCATATGCACAGGCTGACAATGAAGGAGATGGGAGAGATCACTCTCTCCTCATATGCATAGGCTGACAATGAAGGAGATGGAGAGATCACTCTCCTCATATGCACAGGCTGACAATGAAGGAGATGGGGAGATCACTCTCATATGCACAGGCTGACAA